>NC_066582.1:369723828-369873259 GCF_024323335.1 Lathyrus oleraceus
TTTAAAAGAATATACATTTCAAATTCTGAGTTGTCACAAAAAAAATTCTATCAATGAAAGCCCTAATCGTCACCAAAAATATATATTATATTTTATATTTCAAAGAATTAAAATTTCAAATTCTGAATTTATTACCATCAATTACATCTAAAATTATTAGATTACTTTTCACAATATAAATTCATAATTTAAAAAAAAACATAAAATACTTTTAAAATACTGACTTAAATTTATTTATTATCTTCTATTTGCTAAAATTATATTTTTTACTCTCAATTTTAAAAACTAATATTTTGGTTCGCTAGTGAACCAACGCTGCATTATTGTTTAGTTTTCAAAACTTTACTTTCATTAGAGAGGTATTCATTTTTTTCAAAATTATTTTACCAAACAAAATTTATCTAAAAAAAACATCATTTTACTTTTTCAATATCAATTTTTTCAGAATGCCATTAAATAATTAAAACTTCTTCAAGTCATTATTCTCCTATACATTTATGACAATTTATAAAACCTTAAACTATCTTTATTTTAGGATGGAATGAGTAGCAATCAATAGACATTATGAACTAATAAAATATATCAGTTTTTATAATTAATTTTTTTTTTTATTTATTTGTATTAAAATATTACAAATATATTAAAACAAACTTTTAGAATTTTTTTTCAAATAACCATTATTTCAAAAATATTCCAAAATAAACAATTATTCAAAATATTACCAAAATAATCAGGTTTGATAGAGGATGCGGCAGTGAAATTGACTACCCCAATGCATGAAGAGGAGGCGCCAATAGCATTGACGCATGCATTAGACTCCTCGTGAGGAGGCGCCAATGCTAGTGGCGCCTACATTGGCCTCATGAGGAGGCGCCAATGTTAGTGGCGCCTATGTATGTTTGATTGGTGTATGCGCCAATTCATCTGGCGCATACACCCCTGCTATTTTTTTTAATTATTAATATTTAATTTTTATTATTTAATAAAAAGAATAGTAATGAAAAAAAAATTCATTGATGATGTAATAATTGGTTACATTGGACTGACAATAAACTAATGACCCGTCCGATTATAACGTCCCCCTGTTCCACATCCCGGTGCGTTAGTTTATCTCCTAGGTCTTCCACGATTTTCTTGAGGTGTTTGGGGTCTTTGTGCTGACCTGATCGAGCGATGGTTGGTTGGAAGGTCCAACGGAAGTTCCAGCGGTATTTGATAGATGTGTCATCATTTGCTCCCAATATCCGGAGGGGCTCTGGCCAACGCGCTTCCGTAATGGAGTTCGGTGCCCATGTCATCGTAGTTAGGGCGTTGTGGTTGAGTGAATTGGGGACGATATAGTTGCCCAAATTGGGTCATTGAGTCGTTTTGGAAACAAAGCAATGGTTTCTGGGGCGACTATAGTTAAACAATGGTTGGGTGTTATTGATGGGGGGCTACGATGAAGTGACCCATATGAATCATCTGGGCTATAGACAGTTGTGGTTGCGGGGTTTGATTCTTGGTTTTGTGTTTGAGTGAGAGGTATGAATGGATTGCGACGTTGGATGGTTGGTTGTTGGGTGGTTGGCATGAACGGGTTGCGATGTTGGGTGTTTGGTTGTTGTGTGTATGTGGTTGGTTGATGTTGTATGGTTGGTTGTTGGGTTTGGGTGGGTTCACATTGGTGTTGGGTGGTGAATTGTTGTGGGGCATACGATGACGAAGCATGTTGGCGTGGATCCATCAAATACCGCGGCTCAGATACAAATTGTTGAGTTGTTACCGATCTAAACCATGCCATATATTTTGTTGAGTCGGTCTTGCACCATGGATATCTGGTTCGTTCAAGATGTGTTGTCTTTGATTCCTCTATGGACGACACATGTCTTTTGCAAAGTCTCTCCAATCAGAATAATCCCATTGTGCATCAACCCTTTTTTGATGTCAATTCCCCAAACACGTGGGAGATTCTGGAATCTGTTGTAGCATTCAGAACTGCAGTTTGACCCGGTCACTCTGGTGCATTTCCACCATAGTGAATCGGATAACCGGTGTCTTCGTTGTCCAAACTGCAGCATCGTCATGGTTCACATCATGATCCAGACCCAGATATGGCCTCCAGACAAACTGTAAAACAATACGAAACGATTAGATGGAAAATAATTTGAGAAGTATTTTTAAATTAAAATATAGTTGGGTAGGATTATTACATCGTCATGTCCAATGTGGTCCAATAGATTTCGATAGACTACAATAGCGTGTTTCAGACACCTGTTGTAGTTCATTCCCCTTACTGACCACCTAAGATAAAAAAGAAGTGAAAAATATTATTTACTATTAATTATAATATAAAATATAATTAACTAAATGGTGAATGGTAAAGTGTTAGACTTACTTGGTTGCAAACGGGAACACGAATGGGCGCTCATTTATCGGGGCGAGCGACGACATTCTTGACCAACCCCAAGCTTGAAGCAAATACGCACATGAAAAAAAATATAGGTATTCTTTTTTGTAGTTCTATACATTGCACTATATAGATGGGCCAATACAGCTGAACCCTAACTATAAGTGTTTACCTTATTAATGTTGCGTAATAAAGGTAAATACATTATATTTACAAAATTACCTGTACTTTCTGGAAACAAAAAATTATCAAATAAAATCATAATATAACACCAAGCTTTTATTATTTTCTCATACTCGGTTGAATCGTCGGGAATTACTATACTGGCATAATATTGTTTAAGGTATTTTAAACTTATACCTTGCCCCCTTGCTTGACCGGACGTGTCTCCCTCAGTTTCGTCGTCTAGCAAATGGGCACCCAATAATTCATTGCAGATATTGTTGTCTTGGTTAACTCGATCATTCACTGCCTTTCCATCTATACGGAGACCCAACAACATGTACACGTCCTCAAGTGTGACGGTACACTCACCAATCGGAAGGTGAAATGTGTGGGTCTCGGGTCTCCACCTCTCCAACAAAGTTAGAATGAACTTGTAGTCCACCGAGTACGAAACAATGTTGAGTAGATTTCCAAATCCACATCCTCTAATATATGGTTCTATTAAAGGATCGTGGGGTACATATTCATGTACACGACATCTAAACCGCTTCGGATCCTAATAATAAAAAAGTAAGAAAATGCAATTAGAAGAAGAAATACATAATCAACAAGCACAACTCTATAAGAAGTAAGAAAAACATAGATAACAAAGGTATAAGACTAAAAATAGAAAAAGTAAAAAGAGAGAGATGACATACAAATGCCGATATATTCTCGAGCGTGCCTCTATGTTCATCGCCCATAGTCAACAAAGACATGATTTGATTTTGCAAAGCTTGAGTGTGGTAGAGGAAACAAGTGTGGTAGAAGAATATAATTGAGTATTGATGAAGATGATTTGATATTGTTGATATGAGAGGCTATTTATAGATGAATGAGTGAGTAGGTTTGCAACCTAAGATGAATGTGATTGGTTGCATGGAATGGCAAGAGAAGACAAGGGAATGACAAACTTCAGAAAGCATGTGAGAGATAGCATGTAAGGGAAGATGCGCCATTCCTCTTGGCGCCTACATGTGATTCTTCACATGCAAGGAAGAGGCTCCCTTCCTCTTGGCGCCTTAGTGTAGGGCAATGGGAAGGGGCGCCCTTCCTAGTGGCGCATAAGACCAATTTTTGTGAAGAGGCACCCATCCTTTTGGCGCCCCAGTTACTTTATGGCGCCTAGGGAATGGGCGCCTAGGTGGGAATCTCAGGGCTCAGGCGCATGTGTGTTCTTGTCACTCTTTTCTCTGCATGGTTGATTCTTTCTACTACATGCATGGTCAAGTTTGTACAAACAATGACCAAGTTATCAATGCAACGACCAAGTTAGCAATGAAACATTATTTATGTTGTGTGGATGAACAACTTAGCAATGCATTCAATTCCCTTAAAGATATCTACATATTTAATATTTCAACAAAATGTCTTCCACACAACATTACATGATCAGTGCCCATGTCGAAGGTGAAATATTTGATCATCAGTTGTTCGGTTTTGTTTTCGAAACACAGAGGTAACTCGGTTTACAATAAATCGACGATCAAATTTTTCACATCTGAAACAAAGAATAGAAAAGAAATTGCAATGCAGTAATGTGGGCCAAATCATCTATAAAAATCCGGTTTGGTTTGTAGAAAACCAGGTTAAATTTTATCAGAAGAAGATTCGAGATGATGATGATATTCAGCATATGTTTGTCAGTCACGAACAATCTGGTTACAACGATATAGAGTTGTATATATTACCACATCAACAACAGGTGTCTCTGTACATTGATCAGTCACAAGTGTTTTGTGAGACTGATGACGAACAAGCTGAGGTGAATGTTCTAGATGACAAAGAAGAAGAATCTGAGATCATGGTTGATTCGATGGTGAACGCTGAAGAGGAAGAGGAGCCAATACCAACAAGTTATGTATACTGCCCACCCCAACAGATGACAAGGTTAAATTTGGGTTCAGATGAACCTTTAGCAGATGTATGGTACAATCCTTACGTGCAGATGCAAGGATCTTTGAAACAAGGAGACACATTTCGCACAAAAGAGGAATGTGTAAGAGCCATTAAGAAATTCCACATGCAACTATCAGCTGATTTCAGAGTTGACAGAACTGACGCATCGAGGTATAAAGTTTATTGTCCGAATGAGCACTGCCTTTTTATGTTGTCAGCTTCGTACCGGAAGAGGAGCGAGTCTTGGGAGATTGGATCAATGGGTCCAGATCACACATGCATGCTGACAAACCCAATCCAGGATCATCGTAAATTAAGCTCTCAGCTAATATGTGATGAAATATTATCTGTTATTAGCGACAATCCATCATTAAAGGTGAGTACAATAATCTCGCATATTAGGGCAGAGTACGAGTACACTCCATCATATAGGAAGGCATGGATAGCTAGGACAAAATCTATTGAAAAAGTGTTTGGCAATTGGGAGGAGTCTTACAAACAACTTCCAAAATACTTGTTGGCTCTAAAACAATATGCTCCCGGGACAATTGTCAAGCTGGAAACAAATTGTCCGCCTATACACCAGATGGTACGTGTGCTGTTGGAAATAAAATATTTCACCGTCTATTCTGGGTGTATCAACCAGGTATCATAGGTTTTTCTTTCTGTAAACCAATTATACAAACTGATGGTACATGGTTGTACGGAAAATACAAAGGAACGTTACTGATGGTAGTGGCACAAGATGGGAACATCAATATTTTTTCAATCGTCTTTGCCCTAGTTGAAGGGGAGACTGCTGAGGGATGAAGTTTTTTCCTAAGAAATCTCTGATTGCACGTTGCACCTCAGCCTAACTTATGTTTGATCTCCGACAGACACCCTTCAATCATCAGTGCATATAATAACATTGACAACGGCTGGCAAAATCCTCCTTCGACGCATGTGTTATGTAATAGACATATTGCTCAGAATTTCATGCGGGAAATCAAAGATAAGACGTTGCGGAAGAAGGTTGTCAATGCAGGTTACGCATTATCAGAACCTTCTTTCAAACACTACCGCAAGGAAATAAGATTGTCAAACGAAGATGCGGTACGGTGGATCCATGGTATTCCTTTGGAGAAGTGGACTAGGGCATACGACAACGGTCAACGTTGGGGCCACATGACAACAAATCTTGTGGAATCAATGAACTCTGTCTTCAAAGGCATCCGTAACCTACCAATAATCGCTTTGGTGCATGCTACATATTTCAGGCTAAGGGCGTTGTTTGAAACCAGACGCTTAAAATGGAGTTCAGTGTTGCAATCTGGACAGTTGTTCAGTGATGCTTCGATGAAATTCATCAGACATGAAGCTGCCAAAGCAAACACACATGTGGTTACGGTCTTTGACCGAAGTAAAGGTTGGTTTAGTGTTGTCGAGTCCATGGATCACAATGAGGGCATGCCGATGGGACAGTACAGAGTCGAACTAGATAGAGGTTAGTGCGACTGCAGAAAGTTCCAAGCCTTTCGTACCCCCGCTCCCATGTCCTTGCGGCATGCTCAAAGGTTCGAAGGGATCCATCATACTTGTTATCTGAAGTTTACAAAATCGTCAGTCTTTCAAATGTTTATAAAATTAGTTTTTTCGTAGTGGCAAAAGAGGATTATTGGCCAGAATATCAAGGGGACATCGTCTGGCACAACGAAGTTATGCGAAGGAAGAAAAAGGGTCGCCCAAACAGCATCCGAATTCGAACCGAAATGGATACGGCGAACAAAATGGTTAGACTATGTAGTTCATGCCGTCAACTAGGTCACAATCGTAATAACTGTCCTAGTGTTAGAATGAGCACAACCAGATAAATTTACATGTACCTCTATTGCAATATATGAAAAATTAAATTTATTTCATATTAGACGTCTGTCACGAAAGTACCATTGCATAAACAGTAACACATATAATTATAACAAATACAAGAACTATGCAATTACAACCAGCAAAACAATTTTGAACATGTAATGCATCATCCTACGAGCGTCTTGGTCTGTCTTAATATCCACCAATTCGCGTAATTCTCCGTGTTGGTTGAACGTGGACACAAGCCATTGTATTCTTCTAATCCGTTCACCCTCTCCAATTTCTCCCTCTAACCAACTGTACAACGTCCGATTAAGACGTTCAAACATATTTGTGTTCCAAAGTCGAATCTGTACCGGAGCCGCAACGGCAGAAAATATTACATCAGCACTTTGTTTTTGAATGTATGCAGACATTGTTGAAACAGGGAAAATTGAAATTGATGGTGGTTGAATTGTATTAGGAGATGAGTTTGAGTGAAAAATATTGCATCCAATGCGTGGTATTTATAGAGACGGACAAAACATGTGGGCGCTTGAGGGATTGACGCCCACATGACCATCACATGCAGCCAGATGAATTAGCGCCCACACAACCAAATGCACCTAGGCGCCACTAGCATTGACGCCTCCTCATGAGGCCCAATGCAGGCGCCACTAGTATTGGCGCCTCCTCATGAGGAGCGCAATGCATGCGCCAATGCTAGTGGCGCCTCCTCGTGAGGAGCGCAATGCATGCGCCAATGCTATTGACGCCTCCTCTTTATGCATTGGGGGTGCCCCAGTTCATCTGACGCATCCTCTACCAAACCTGGTTATTTTGATAATTTTTTTAAATAATTAGTTATTTTGAAAAAAAATAAAAATAATTATTATTTTGAAAAAAAATTCCAAACTTTTACCTACTTCCTCTTCAAGAACACCCATATTAATCCTATTTGAATCTGCTCAAACTTCAACAAAATTCAAGAAACCGATATCCTGAATTTCACAAAACTCCCAATATCTTTATATCTGAGTACAATTATCGTACTATGTAATCAAGCTTCATGTTAATCCTATTCATAGAGGATATGAACTCTACTATTTTCATTAACTTGTGCCATAAGACAATGATTCAATTAGTAAAAAATATGAGCATACAAAAGTATATAGACAATCATGAATATGGTATCTATCGGTTATATATAACTGTCAACTGAATATGGTTTCAGAGTTATAGATATATCCAAAACCAACAATGCTTAAAACCAACAGTACAACAGTAACAATTGACCCCAAACTCCATATAATATAACTATACTTAATCCGATTCAAAGCCATAATTCAGAAAGAAAGGAAATAGCATAACAATAACCAATTTCTTTTTCTACATATCATTACAATGACATTCAAGATTAGCCCATGGTTCAAAAAGTTACAGAATAATTAAACCTATAATTTAAAGCCTAGTGTCGAGGGTGAGGCACAAATTGGTATTATTCTCCAGCTCAGCCAAGTGATTATGCAT
Source organism: Lathyrus oleraceus (assembly GCF_024323335.1). NCBI lineage: Eukaryota > Viridiplantae > Streptophyta > Magnoliopsida > Fabales > Fabaceae > Lathyrus > Lathyrus oleraceus. The sequence continues at coordinate 369,731,678 of NC_066582.1, forward strand.
GAAAAGGATACCACATTTTCTCTGGGAGAAGCAATTTAAGCATTCTAAGAGAAACTTGAGAAATACTCATCAATCTGCATAAAAATGCTCAGTAGACATCAAAGAGTAAAGGTAATCAGAAGAACTGTTACCCATGGTTTTAAACTGCTTTCCACAAGAACGGCGACAGTAATTGTGACTACAAGTCTACAACCTATGCTTTTCAAGATCTCAACAACCACATCAAATCCAGCTATATCTGACTACAATATTCTACATATCAAATATCATAACATAACCACCACAACTGTAATTAAAAACCTTACTTATATGATAACAAGATGTGCATAAAGTAAACCAGGGTGTTACAATTTGATTACATTACATGTTTTAACTGAACCAAAATAAAAAACATAACGAACAGGCTTTTCCTTTCTGTTTTACAGGTAAACCGAATGCTAAATTAAGCCGATAAATAAGAGACTCGTCTGTCATCATTCATTAACTATGAAAATATGGAATACACAAAAATGCTCATCACCAATTCACCACCACTATCACTAATTACTACCACAATAACTAATAACTAACATGTGCTTGTGATCAAAACCATAAACACATCCAACCAAGCCAACAACATATAAACAATTTCATCAATTACACCATATCTTGATAAAAACAAAAAATTGCCATTTAGATCTATGAAACACTGGCACATATATAGACACGACACACAGGACTAGTTGAATAATGCGGTAATGCGGAATACCAAACACACACCTTCAATCTGAAGTGTCAATGCTACATAGTCATGATCAATCATCATCATCATGATCACTCTCATCACTGAAATACCCAGCTTTCTTCCCTTTCTTCTTCGTCTTGTTGTTGTCCAAACCCTCATCATCATTTCTGTTTCTCCCCAGCAACCTTTCACCCGCTTCATCATCCACAACAGAAGCCCAATTATCGTCAAACTGCTCCGCAGCAATCTGACCACCCTCCTCCTCCTCCTCATCACCTTCCTCCTCCCCATCCCTATCCCTCAGCCCACTAAATCCCCGTCGCGGCTTCTTAGGCTGAGGCCGCGGCCTCGGCCCCAACTGATTCTTAGGACACTCATACGACAAATGACCATGCCCCCCACACTCATAACACAAAGCAGTCTCAGTATTGTACACGCGCTTCCGAATAAACTCCGGAGCACGTCCATTATCAGCAGCAATAGAAGCAGTTAGAGTCCTTCCATTGAGAATCTTCTTATTCATCTCCGCCACGGCGCGTTGGGCGTCATTACGAGAAACGAATTGGACAAACGCGACACCGCGGCTTAGGCGCGTGTGACGGTCTTTGAGAACGGTTACACGCGCGATGCGGCCGAAAGTAGAGAAGAGCGTATGGAGATCGGAGTTTGTTAGGGAGTAATCTAGATTAGAAACGTATAGCGTCGATTTTGATGGTGCTAAGGGTTCACCTGTTCCTCCTATTGATGATCCTTTGTTGTTCGGTTTTGATTGGGGTTGATTACTGGATGTGGTGCCGGTGGTGGTGTTGGGGGTTGAGGACGAAGCGCAGTAGCGGTAGTAGAAAACGTCGTCGTCTTCATCGCTGTCGCTGTGTTTTCGTTTGTGTTTCTTCTTGCTTGACATTTTTTTCGGTTCAGGTTTTTTGTTTCCGGCAACGGCGTTCGGTTTCCGGCGACGGAATTAGTTCTCCGATGCTTCTTTAATCTATAGAGGAAATCTGAGAGTGGAGAGATTCTATAATGCGTTTGAGAAACCCTAGAGAAGTGAAGCGAAACTCCAAGCGGATCTGGACATGGATCCGGATATTTTGGATTGGTTTTATATATGGTTTTATCCATTCTTATTTTTTTATAAGCAGTACTATCCATATGTAAATGGACAACTTGCTCACCGCCAGAGTACTTGTAAAGATAGCATAAAACTAAAAATTATTATGTTTTAATATTTTTTTATTTAATTGGTCAGCCACCCATCTGCATATATAAATTTTAATAATTTTTTGTTAGTATGATGCTAGATTTTTTAAGACAAAAATTTCTAGTTCGTTAGATATACAATTTTATTATATTATTTTAGATTATATTTTAATATCTTAAGATAAATAGAGTTATTGAAATTTAGCAAAAATAGAATAGAGTGAAATAGAAATTTTATTACTTTATTATTTGAATAATTAGCGATAAAAACAAAGTAAGTTTTTGATTCTGCTCATATAAAAGAGAAACAATACTGATGGAAAGTGATGAAAATTTTCATTCTGCTCATATTAAAGGGAACAATACTCGTAGAAAGTGATCAATACTAGTAGAAAGTGATGTAATTTTTTATTCCTCATATCTAAGGGAAACAATGCTAATGAAAAGTGATGAAATGAAATAAAATAGAATAATAAAATTTTATTATACTGGATCTGATTTTAATTAACTCAAACAATGTAATCTTATTCTATTTCATCTCATATCACTTCATATCATCTCATTGCATCAATTTAAGCAAAACCTTAGTCTAATAACTTCAGTTTCACAACATTTAAAAACTCTTATGTAGAATTTGTCCAGAATTGAAGAGGACTCATCTCTTACTAGAAACTCAACAATTAATTTGTTTTCAAAAGTAATGCTTTATTTATACGCTTAGATTATGTTTGGACATCTTAAAATGAAGATATAAGAATAAAAATGAACATAGTGAATCAACAAAATTAGAAGTACATACGATTAAAATGCATCAAAATCGATGACATCTTTTTAAATTTATTGAACTTTTCGCATTAGACTTTTTTCTATTGTATTATTTTTCAACATCATTTAATTTCTAGAACTCATGCATCCTATCCAAAAAAGCAAAGTTCTCACTCAGATGTTTCTTCCTTAAGACGTTCTCTCCATTCTACGAATGTTGGTGGTAGAGGACACCCTCGTTTCAAATAAGCTTGTATAAAATGCATCTTAGTAGCAATCTGTCTAATCAAGACAACCCGGCCATTTAAATTATTTGGAGGGCAACTTAGCAGAGGGAAAACGATTTACGAAAAACTATGTCTTGTAAACTAAACTAAAACTCAGTCATATACATTTGATATAAGATGACTCATTTCAGAAAAATTCATCCACTTTATTGTCGTTGTGGGGACACCAATTTTACTAAGAATCAAAGGATTTTGAATAGCTTGTATTTGTGCATTAGTCATATAGAGTCGCATGTAATTGTCGCACCTCAAAAAAAGATGATAATGCGATCCCTCGCGATAGGACGCGGAAAAAAAAATGTTGTTCGAAACAGAGTCGCCACCGAACTTTATTTATTCCAATGAAGGAATAGGAAAATATCGAGAAAACCTTTAGAAATAAGAATAATGGTCGTCGCAACCATATTCGGGTTCGGGAGTCGATTACGCAAGGGGAAGGTATTAGCACCCCTCACGTCCGTTGTACTCAACGGGAACCTTTTAGTCTGATTTTGCTATTTGACTGTTAATTGACTGTTTATCTGCTTGCTTCGAGTAATTAGAATTGATGATAGATGTGGATGAAGACCTCAGGATGGGGGAAATGGGAGGTTTTTTATTAGTGTGCTCGCGAAGATACAGCAATCTCCTGCCTACGTATCCTTATGGTGCAATAAGGAAATCAGAGCATTCGTAGTTCGGGCTACTACGAATATTGGTTGTGTTTTGTTTTGATGAACGACTGTGTAGGTCGGCGTTCTAACGGCTAAACACTGGCTTGTCTACTCTCGGTGGAGGCTCTAGCACTGGTTTGTTGTGCGCATTAGAAAGGATTGACAGTGTTCTTTTTGAAAGGGTTTTGGTCACGCGGGGGTGACGAGTTGAATTGACGTGTTTGGATTTGATTGGTTTCGATCGCTCGAGGGCGAGAAGTTAGGTTTGATTTGTTGATGATTTGAGGAACGACGAAAGATTGAGCAATATGGTGTACACCAATCGTTCAATTCTTTCGAGGAATAATAAGGCGTGCGCCTTCTATTCCCTTTTCGTTCGAATTGTTTTGAAAGTTTGTTTGTGGATGTTGAATACGCACGGTAGTGAGGCGTACGCCTCCTACTTGCTTATTCAAAGAATAACGAGGCGTACGCCACCTATTCCCTTATCCAAGTTTATTTAACGTGTTTTAGTCGGAAGTCGATAATTTGTGCAATATGGCGTACGCCAATTATCCAAATAATCGAGAGACGGTGAGGCGTACGCCTCCCATCTTTTATCACCCGAGGTTTAAATTGTAAAAAGATATGTTTAGATATTGTATTCGATTTATGAAGATAGCTTGAATTTTGGGTTGGTAGGTTTGGATTTGTCGATGATTTGAGCAAGGTGGCGTACGCCAATTATTCAAATAATCAAGGAGTGGTGAGGCGTACGCCTCCCATTCTCTATTGAAGTTGTATAGTTTATTTTGTAAAATTGGGTTTGATATAAGAGGTGATTTGAGTTTATTCGATTGTGTTTTAAGTTTGATGACAAAAACTCGAGCAATGTGGCGTACGCCAATTATTCGAATAATCGAAAGATAGTGAGGCGTACGCCTCCTATCCTCTTTATTATCATAAATTTAGAATTAAATGTTTTAGAATTTGTAGTTGATTTGGAAAATGATTTGAATATGATGGTTGAAGTTTAGAAATAATTTGAATTTAGAACCTATGTTTGATTTGAAAAATTGATTTGAAATTGTATGATTATTAGGGTTTTAATTGAATGACGAAAATCCGAGCAATATGGCGTACGCCAATTATTCGAATAATCGAGAGATAATGAAGCGGATGCTCACTATTCTCCTTTTCATTCAAAGATTAATTATTAAAAATAAAACTTTTAGAATTTATAATTAATTGGTGGAGTGATTTTAATTTTATGGAGTTTTAGGGTTTTAAATGAATGACGAAAATCCGAGCAATATGGCGTACGCCAATTGTTCGAATAGTCGAGAGATAGTGAAGCGGAGGCTTACTATTCTCCTTTTCATTCAAAATTAAATTAAATAATTTTTAAGAGAATACTATTTAAATACGGTGAATTTGAATTTATTTAGAATTAATATACTTTTGGGAAAGACTATTTGGTATTGGACCAACGTCAAACTTATTTATTAGAAAATAAAGTAAATTATTTGTTGACGTTAACCATTAATCCACCATTTAACTAATTATAATATTATAACAAGATAAAAAGAAGAGTTGAAAATAGTAATCGAAACCGAACTAATAAATATTTCTAATATTAGTGTTATCTTAATTTTAATTAAAACAATCAAGAATAGCTCATAAACCAAGTAGACCAAATTGGAATGTTTGGGAAATAAATAAAAAGTTAGGCCCTAAACATTGGATCAAAGAAGGCCCAAGGGACTTAAAGTAGTGTTATTTTCGGGATGGGCCACAAGGCCCAAAATCCTCTCCTACTCAGCCAAGTGGTACCGCCGAGAAGAGAAAAGGTTGGCCTCGGTTTACCTACCGCCACGCGCATCATTGTTCATTGATAACATCATAAAGATTTTGGGAACATAATCTGACAGCACCCAAGTATCTATCATCAATAACATTAATTTACTCTTAATAATATTTTAAAAGAAGAAACAATCACCCCTTAAAGCAAAGAAATAAATCAAAATAATTTTGTCTCTCTCTCTTAAAACGACTCTTCATTCTTTCTGGAAAATATCCTCTCCCTATTAAATCGTGTGCATGGTCCCAATCCAAAACTGCAGAGAGAGAAATTTTTTTGAAAGGAAACCGATGAACACCCTTCGGTGTTCATCCTCAAACAAACCAGGACTCGAACATGAAGTTCAAAACTTCCAACGTGACAAACGACCACAATCCCCTCAAACCTCCAAATCCTCGACGGGATCTAGAAAACAGTAGCGAATCGGAACCTCAAAGGAAAACCTAATCTTAGCTTCTAACCCGTTTTCTATATCACAATCAACAGCAGAAATTAACGAGTCAAAATACAAGGTCAAAGCACTTTAAAGCAAAATAAAAGGGAAAGATTCCGCCGGAGCATCGTAGCCCCGACGAAGACCTGACGGCCATGATTACCTTCGGTGAGTATGTATGACGTTGTCCCTCTTCTTTTGCTTGTTGTTTCAAGTTTCTTCCTTTTCTTTCTATCCTTCTGTATCCACTCCTTGTTTTCTGTCTGATTCTGACTTTCTCCTCTAATTGATTGTCATTTCCTTTTGCACGCGATTGAAGGGGTCAAGCTCTTCAAACCCTGATTTTCAGTGTGAAAATCAGAGTTGAAATACAGAGTTTTAGCGGAGCTTTTCGGTGTAAGGTTCGTTTGGGATTTCAGCAGAGTGACGGTATTTTTCTTCTCTCCTTTTTCAATCGATTAGCTTTCCTTTTTATAGAGTGAAATGAGCTCCCCAAAATCGTGTGTGGATCCTTGGCAGATGGTGCAAAAAGGAATCATTCCGTTAGCATCAAATCTTTCTTTAGATTTTGGTGGGGACCAATGTAAATGTGGTAGGAAACGGATTTGATTGTGGTCCCAAAAAATCTCCAAATGCGTGGCCGTCTTCACTGAATCTCCCATCTAGTTTTTACTGCGGTGAAACCTTCAACAATTGAGGTAAGGAAATTGGTATTTACTGGCATATATTTTAACCTTAATTGATGACTTCTCAACTTCGATTCACAACACTTCTTCCGTTTTTGCTGATGTGAGGACTTAATACATTTAGGTATGAATTGCTGCTCAAGTATTTTCGAATCCTGTGAATCTTTGCCTTTGGTTTATCATAACAATTGTGTGCTTACAAGTCTTATGACCATTAAATTGATGCCATGTTTGATACTTGGTTTGGTATTTGGTAGGTGATCTGAATGATATTCAGGATGCTTGATGATACTTGTATGGATGTTAACCTTGTTGATGGCTGAGCTTGGATTGCTAGTCTGCTGTGTTTTACATGGTGGTAGTCATGATTGCTCCTGTGATTCTATTACCATGAGGTTAGTCATATGCTGAAAACCTGTTAACTTGGAATGTGATGTTGTTAGCTATTGTGTTAGAAGTTTGAATGAAATTTTGCTATGGTAATGATTATTTTTGTTTTGGATACTTTGCTTGTGCGTGAGCTGATTTGTGGGTTGCTATGCTTGGTGATGCAGTAGTGGTTTGTGCAGTTTTTAGATCGTATATTTGATCAAGGTTAGATGGTTTGGTAACAGGTTTCTTCTTGTCATGGTTCAGCATCTGTCATGGTTCTCTGATAATAGGTTCTATTGTAACAGGTTTTTTTTTGAAGCATACCCTGGCACTGTTTTGGTTTGGAGCATTATGGCGTTTAAACCAATCCCGTCTTTAATTGATGATTCATAATGCAATGGTCCTGCCGCTATAGCTAAACCTTATGTCCCAAAAAGGTGAATCTTTAAATGTATCCTCATTTCCAAGTGTAGGCTAAGAGATACTCTCAACTGTGTTTAGCATGTTAGTTTTCTCGATTGTTTAACATCTCTGCTACCGACCAAATCCCTATCCAGTTATTAACATCAACATTCTGGAACTGAATCATCTGTCTTGGAGTTGTTAACCATCCTGCCATTGAAGGACAATCATGTTGCCAAGGTCTGCAACATGGCCTGCTGTGGGAGGAATACTCTGAACTTGCGTCTGTAGCCGTTTTTTGTTTTTTGGGTGTGACGGCTTGTTTTTGCTGTTTTGCCGTTCGGCAGCTTGTGACAGTTTTTCTTCTTTTGATCATAATCTCTTTGGGAAAATCCTTACTCATTGTTTCTTTGAATCCTGCAGGTTTCACTCATGATACCAAGTTTACTGCTTCTGGAAGTGTTTTGGTGAAGAGAGTGCATGGAGTTGTCGTGGTCAACTGTCATGATGTTTTAAGCTTATATACTTTTTTATTGTAATGTCCTCAAGTCTTTAGATCATAGGCCATGGCTGTGTGTAAATCATGAGGTCTACCAATATAACTGTAAACTATGCCCCTTACAAAATTTATTCTCAGAAGGATCGTGCCCATATGGAAAAAGAATGGTTTTGTACATCTAAATTTGTATTTTTTGATCAAAAGTAACATTATTATGAAGTCCATAGAAAACTGTTTCATTTTCTTTCTTATAGGAATTAAAAGACATTGAATCTAAATCCTCAGGAAATTTTCTCAAGTCAGGACCAGGAAATGCAAATCCTAGGCCATCCGTTAAATAGCTCTTTAGACGTGGCCCGAGATGAGTAGAAAAAAATGCTCATTTAATAAGAATGCTCGCCATGAGACGTGATGGACCATAATAATGCACCAATCTTGTAGGTCGGCCAAAAGGACTTGTTGATATGAATCAATTTGTACTTATGAACCAAATGATGCTTTTTATAATCTTGAATTAATGAGACGTGAGCCTTCGAGGCAACCTATGCATGGAGTAGATGATGTCATTGACTACAATGACATGTACCATGCTCAATGAATGAATAACAATAATATGCATCTTAATCCAGTGATCCACTTAATAAACAAAAGCTTCTTTGTGATTATTCTAATCAGTTGATTATAGTGGATTAAATCTGTGTGTATAAGGTGAAATCACTTTGGAGGGTGGACTATAGTAGCTTTGAGTTTCAAGCGAACGATAATAAAATACTTGTGTTTTTATCTCTTTGTTATTAACTTTTAAGTGGTGTTCTTGAGTTGGTAAAAAACTTTTGTTTTATAAAACTCAATTCAAACCCCCTTTCTTATGTTTTTCACACCTTCGGGGTTTGTTTTAATTCTGACGGGGCTACCACTAGCAGATTGCTTACTAAGTGTGGGGGTGTTTTTCGTGACAGTCAAGAAAGATAACTTTGTGGCTTTCATAAGACTATTGGTGATTGCAATAGTCTTGCTACAGAATTCTGGGGTGTCCTTATGGGTTTGGAGCTTGCTTGGAAGAGAGATTTCAAGAACCTTATTGTTCAAGATGGCAAAAAGACAGTAGCAGATGCTCTCCAAGGGTCGCCTTTGAAGTCTAAACAAGGTTCGACTTTGGCTAGGCATATTCTTCTTCTCCTTCAGCATTTTAAAGAAGTGCATTCATTCACATTTTTAGAAAAACTATTAAGTGTGCTGATTTTTTAACCAAACTAGATTTGTCCAGTTTTGATGGTTGTATCTGATTCGATGATAATTTTTTTAGTAACGGTTCAAATGTCTATGAGACATGCTGCCTAATGTCTCCTCATTTTAGACCTTTGATCCTCCCATTTTACTAATAAATAAATATATATTTGATTAAACAAACTTAAAAAATTATTATTTTTATTATATGAGTTAAATAGTTTAAGTTTCAAATTCTGAAACGTCCCCAAAAAAAACTATTTACTTACATTCTGAATTTAAAAGAATATACATTTCAAATTCTGAGTTGTCACCAAAAAAAATTCTATCAATGAAAGCCCTAATCGTCACCAAAAATATATATTATATTTTATATTTCAAAGAATTTAAATTTCAAATTCTGAATTTATTACCATCAATTACATCTAAAATTATTAGATTACTTTTCACAATATAAATTCATAATTTAAAAAACAAATACTTTTAAAATTACTGACTTAAATTTATTTATTTATCTTCTATTTTGCTAAAATTATATTTTTTTACTCTCCAATTTTTAAAACTAATATTTTGGTTCGCTATTGAACAACGCTGCATTATTTTTAGTTTTCAAAACTTTACTTTCATTAGAGAGGTACTTCATTTCAAAATTATTTTACCAAACAAAATTTATCTCAAAATAAACATCATTTTACTTTTTCAATATCAATTTCTTTCAGAATGCCATTAAATAATTAAAACTTCTTTCAAGTCATTATTCTCCTATACATTTATGACAATTTATAAAAACCTTAAACTATTCTTATTTTAGGATGGAATGAGTAAGCAATCAATAGACATTTATGAACTAATAAAATATATCATTGTTTTTATAATTAATTTTATTTTTTATTTTATTTGTATTAAAATATTACAAATATATTAAAACAAACTTTTAGAATTTTTTTTCAAAATAACCATTATTTTCAAAAATAATTCCAAAATAACCAATTATTCAAAAATATTACCAAAATAATCAGGTTTGATAGAGGATGCGGCAGATGAATTGACGTACCCCCAATGCATGAAGAGGAGGCGCCAATAGCATTGACGCATGCATTAGACTCCTCGTGAGGAGGCGCCAATGCTAGTGGCGCCTACATTGGGCCTCATGAGGAGGCGCCAATGTTAGTGGCGCCTATGTATGTTTGATTGGTGTATGCGCCAATTCATCTGGCGCATACACCCCCTGCTATTTTTTTTTAATTATTAATATTTAATTTTTATTATTTAATAAAAAAGAAATAGTAATGAAAAAAAATTCATTGATGATGTAATAATTGGTTACATTGGACTGACAATAAACTAATGACCCGTCCGATTATAACGTCCCCCTGTTCCACATCCCGGTGCGTTAGTTTATCTCCTAGGTCTTCCACGATTTTCTTGAGGTGTTTGGGGTCTTTGTGTGCTGACCTGATCGAGCGATGGTTGGTTGGAAGGTCCAACGGAAGTTCCAGCGGTATTTGATAGATGTGTCATCATTTGCTCCCAATATCCGGAGGGGCTCTGGCCAACGGCGCTTCCGTAATGGAGTTCGGTGCCCATGTCATCGTAGTTAGGGCGTTGTGGTTGAGTGAATTGGGGACGATATAGTTGCCCAAATTGGGTCATTGAGTCGTTTTGGAAACAAAGCAATGGTTTCTGGGGCGACTATAGTTAAACAATGGTTGGGTGTTATTGATGGGGGGCTACGATGAAGTGACCCATATGAATCATCTGGGCTATAGACAGTTGTGGTTGCGGGGTTTGATTCTTGGTTTTGTGTTTGAGTGAGAGGTATGAATGGATTGCGACGTTGGATGGTTGGTTGTTGGGTGGTTGGCATGAACGGGTTGCGATGTTGGGTGTTTGGTTGTTGTGTGTATGTGGTTGGTTGATGTTGTATGGTTGGTTGTTGGGTTTGGGTGGGTTCACATTGGTGTTGGGTGGTGAATTGTTGTGGGGCATACGATGACGAAGCATGTTGGCGTGGATCCATCAAATACCGCGGCTCAGATACAAATTGTTGAGTTGTTACCGATCTAAACCATGCCATATATTTTGTTGAGTCGGTCTTGCACCATGGATATCTGGTTCGTTCAAGATGTGTTGTCTTTGATTCCTCTATGGACGACACATGTCTTTTGCAAAGTCTCTCCAATCAGAATAATCCCATTGTGCATCAACCCTTTTTTGATGTCAATTCCCCAAACACGTGGGAGATTCTGGAATCTGTTGTAGCATTCAGAACTGCAGTTTGACCCGGTCACTCTGGTGCATTTCCACCATAGTGAATCGGATAACCGGTGTCTTCGTTGTCCAAACTGCAGCATCGTCATGGTTCACATCATGATCCAGACCCAGATATGGCCTCCAGACAAACTGTAAAACAATACGAAACGATTAGATGGAAAATAATTTGAGAAGTATTTTTAAATTAAAATATAGTTGGGTAGGATTATTACATCGTCATGTCCAATGTGGTCCAATAGATTTCGATAGACTACAATAGCGTGTTTCAGACACCTGTTGTAGTTCATTCCCCTTACTGACCACCTAAGATAAAAAAGAAGTGAAAAATATTATTTACTATTAATTATAATATAAAATATAATTAACTAAATGGTGAATGGTAAAGTGTTAGACTTACTTGGTTGCAAACGGGAACACGAATGGGCGCTCATTTATCGGGGCGAGCGACGACATTCTTGACCAACCCCAAGCTTGAAGCAAATACGCACATGAAAAAAAATATAGGTATTCTTTTTTGTAGTTCTATACATTGCACTATATAGATGGGCCAATACAGCTGAACCCTAACTATAAGTGTTTACCTTATTAATGTTGCGTAATAAAGGTAAATACATTATATTTACAAAATTACCTGTACTTTCTGGAAACAAAAAATTATCAAATAAAATCATAATATAACACCAAGCTTTTATTATTTTCTCATACTCGGTTGAATCGTCGGGAATTACTATACTGGCATAATATTGTTTAAGGTATTTTAAACTTATACCTTGCCCCCTTGCTTGACCGGACGTGTCTCCCTCAGTTTCGTCGTCTAGCAAATGGGCACCCAATAATTCATTGCAGATATTGTTGTCTTGGTTAACTCGATCATTCACTGCCTTTCCATCTATACGGAGACCCAACAACATGTACACGTCCTCAAGTGTGACGGTACACTCACCAATCGGAAGGTGAAATGTGTGGGTCTCGGGTCTCCACCTCTCCAACAAAGTTAGAATGAACTTGTAGTCCACCGAGTACGAAACAATGTTGAGTAGATTTCCAAATCCACATCCTCTAATATATGGTTCTATTAAAGGATCGTGGGGTACATATTCATGTACACGACATCTAAACCGCTTCGGATCCTAATAATAAAAAAGTAAGAAAATGCAATTAGAAGAAGAAATACATAATCAACAAGCACAACTCTATAAGAAGTAAGAAAAACATAGATAACAAAGGTATAAGACTAAAAATAGAAAAAGTAAAAAGAGAGAGATGACATACAAATGCCGATATATTCTCGAGCGTGCCTCTATGTTCATCGCCCATAGTCAACAAAGACATGATTTGATTTTGCAAAGCTTGAGTGTGGTAGAGGAAACAAGTGTGGTAGAAGAATATAATTGAGTATTGATGAAGATGATTTGATATTGTTGATATGAGAGGCTATTTATAGATGAATGAGTGAGTAGGTTTGCAACCTAAGATGAATGTGATTGGTTGCATGGAATGGCAAGAGAAGACAAGGGAATGACAAACTTCAGAAAGCATGTGAGAGATAGCATGTGAGGAATCTCTTCTAGGCGCATGTGAAGAATCAACATGTAAGGGAAGATGCGCCATTCCTCTTGGCGCCTACATGTGATTCTTCACATGCAAGGAAGAGGCTCCCTTCCTCTTGGCGCCTTAGTGTAGGGCAATGGGAAGGGGCGCCCTTCCTAGTGGCGCATAAGACCAATTTTTGTGAAGAGGCACCCATCCTTTTGGCGCCCCAGTTACTTTATGGCGCCTAGGGAATGGGCGCCTAGGTGGGAATCTCAGGGCTCAGGCGCATGTGTGTTCTTGTCACTCTTTTCTCTGCATGGTTGATTCTTTCTACTACATGCATGGTCAAGTTTGTACAAACAATGACCAAGTTATCAATGCAACGACCAAGTTAGCAATGAAACATTATTTATGTTGTGTGGATGAACAACTTAGCAATGCATTCAATTCCCTTAAAGATATCTACATATTTAATATTTCAACAAAATGTCTTCCACACAACATTACATGATCAGTGCCCATGTCGAAGGTGAAATATTTGATCATCAGTTGTTCGGTTTTTGTTTTCGAAACACAGAGGTAACTCGGTTTACAATAAATCGACGATCAAATTTTTCACATCTGAAACAAAGAATAGAAAAGAAATTGCAATGCAGTAATGTGGGCCAAATCATCTATAAAAATCCGGTTTGGTTTGTAGAAAACCAGGTTAAATTTTATCAGAAGAAGATTCGAGATGATGATGATATTCAGCATATGTTTGTCAGTCACGAACAATCTGGTTACAACGATATAGAGTTGTATATATTACCACATCAACAACAGGTGTCTCTGTACATTGATCAGTCACAAGTGTTTTGTGAGACTGATGACGAACAAGCTGAGGTGAATGTTCTAGATGACAAAGAAGAAGAATCTGAGATCATGGTTGATTCGATGGTGAACGCTGAAGAGGAAGAGGAGCCAATACCAACAAGTTATGTATACTGCCCACCCCAACAGATGACAAGGTTAAATTTGGGTTCAGATGAACCTTTAGCAGATGTATGGTACAATCCTTACGTGCAGATGCAAGGATCTTTGAAACAAGGAGACACATTTCGCACAAAAGAGGAATGTGTAAGAGCCATTAAGAAATTCCACATGCAACTATCAGCTGATTTCAGAGTTGACAGAACTGACGCATCGAGGTATAAAGTTTATTGTCCGAATGAGCACTGCCTTTTTATGTTGTCAGCTTCGTACCGGAAGAGGAGCGAGTCTTGGGAGATTGGATCAATGGGTCCAGATCACACATGCATGCTGACAAACCCAATCCAGGATCATCGTAAATTAAGCTCTCAGCTAATATGTGATGAAATATTATCTGTTATTAGCGACAATCCATCATTAAAGGTGAGTACAATAATCTCGCATATTAGGGCAGAGTACGAGTACACTCCATCATATAGGAAGGCATGGATAGCTAGGACAAAATCTATTGAAAAAGTGTTTGGCAATTGGGAGGAGTCTTACAAACAACTTCCAAAATACTTGTTGGCTCTAAAACAATATGCTCCCGGGACAATTGTCAAGCTGGAAACAAATTGTCCGCCTATACACCAGATGGTACGTGTGCTGTTGGAAATAAAATATTTCACCGTCTATTCTGGGTGTATCAACCAGGTATCATAGGTTTTTCTTTCTGTAAACCAATTATACAAACTGATGGTACATGGTTGTACGGAAAATACAAAGGAACGTTACTGATGGTAGTGGCACAAGATGGGAACATCAATATTTTTTCAATCGTCTTTGCCCTAGTTGAAGGGGAGACTGCTGAGGGATGAAGTTTTTTCCTAAGAAATCTCTGATTGCACGTTGCACCTCAGCCTAACTTATGTTTGATCTCCGACAGACACCCTTCAATCATCAGTGCATATAATAACATTGACAACGGCTGGCAAAATCCTCCTTCGACGCATGTGTTATGTAATAGACATATTGCTCAGAATTTCATGCGGGAAATCAAAGATAAGACGTTGCGGAAGAAGGTTGTCAATGCAGGTTACGCATTATCAGAACCTTCTTTCAAACACTACCGCAAGGAAATAAGATTGTCAAACGAAGATGCGGTACGGTGGATCCATGGTATTCCTTTGGAGAAGTGGACTAGGGCATACGACAACGGTCAACGTTGGGGCCACATGACAACAAATCTTGTGGAATCAATGAACTCTGTCTTCAAAGGCATCCGTAACCTACCAATAATCGCTTTGGTGCATGCTACATATTTCAGGCTAAGGGCGTTGTTTGAAACCAGACGCTTAAAATGGAGTTCAGTGTTGCAATCTGGACAGTTGTTCAGTGATGCTTCGATGAAATTCATCAGACATGAAGCTGCCAAAGCAAACACACATGTGGTTACGGTCTTTGACCGAAGTAAAGGTTGGTTTAGTGTTGTCGAGTCCATGGATCACAATGAGGGCATGCCGATGGGACAGTACAGAGTCGAACTAGATAGAGGTTAGTGCGACTGCAGAAAGTTCCAAGCCTTTCGTACCCCCGCTCCCATGTCCTTGCGGCATGCTCAAAGGTTCGAAGGGATCCATCATACTTGTTATCTGAAGTTTACAAAATCGTCAGTCTTTCAAATGTTTATAAAATTAGTTTTTTCGTAGTGGCAAAAGAGGATTATTGGCCAGAATATCAAGGGGACATCGTCTGGCACAACGAAGTTATGCGAAGGAAGAAAAAGGGTCGCCCAAACAGCATCCGAATTCGAACCGAAATGGATACGGCGAACAAAATGGTTAGACTATGTAGTTCATGCCGTCAACTAGGTCACAATCGTAATAACTGTCCTAGTGTTAGAATGAGCACAACCAGATAAATTTACATGTACCTCTATTGCAATATATGAAAAATTAAATTTATTTCATATTAGACGTCTGTCACGAAAGTACCATTGCATAAACAGTAACACATATAATTATAACAAATACAAGAACTATGCAATTACAACCAGCAAAACAATTTTGAACATGTAATGCATCATCCTACGAGCGTCTTGGTCTGTCTTAATATCCACCAATTCGCGTAATTCTCCGTGTTGGTTGAACGTGGACACAAGCCATTGTATTCTTCTAATCCGTTCACCCTCTCCAATTTCTCCCTCTAACCAACTGTACAACGTCCGATTAAGACGTTCAAACATATTTGTGTTCCAAAGTCGAATCTGTACCGGAGCCGCAACGGCAGAAAATATTACATCAGCACTTTGTTTTTGAATGTATGCAGACATTGTTGAAACAGGGAAAATTGAAATTGATGGTGGTTGAATTGTATTAGGAGATGAGTTTGAGTGAAAAATATTGCATCCAATGCGTGGTATTTATAGAGACGGACAAAACATGTGGGCGCTTGAGGGATTGACGCCCACATGACCATCACATGCAGCCAGATGAATTAGCGCCCACACAACCAAATGCACCTAGGCGCCACTAGCATTGACGCCTCCTCATGAGGCCCAATGCAGGCGCCACTAGTATTGGCGCCTCCTCATGAGGAGCGCAATGCATGCGCCAATGCTAGTGGCGCCTCCTCGTGAGGAGCGCAATGCATGCGCCAATGCTATTGACGCCTCCTCTTTATGCATTGGGGGTGCCCCAGTTCATCTGACGCATCCTCTACCAAACCTGGTTATTTTGATAATTTTTTTAAATAATTAGTTATTTTGAAAAAAAAATAAAAATAATTATTATTTTGAAAAAAAATTCCAAACTTTTACCTACTTCCTCTTCAAGAACACCCATATTAATCCTATTTGAATCTGCTCAAACTTCAACAAAATTCAAGAAACCGATATCCTGAATTTCACAAAACTCCCAATATCTTTATATCTGAGTACAATTATCGTACTATGTAATCAAGCTTCATGTTAATCCTATTCATAGAGGATATGAACTCTACTATTTTCATTAACTTGTGCCATAAGACAATGATTCAATTAGTAAAAAATATGAGCATACAAAAGTATATAGACAATCATGAATATGGTATCTATCGGTTATATATAACTGTCAACTGAATATGGTTTCAGAGTTATAGATATATCCAAAACCAACAATGCTTAAAACCAACAGTACAACAGTAACAATTGACCCCAAACTCCATATAATATAACTATACTTAATCCGATTCAAAGCCATAATTCAGAAAGAAAGGAAATAGCATAACAATAACCAATTTCTTTTTCTACATATCATTACAATGACATTCAAGATTAGCCCATGGTTCAAAAAGTTACAGAATAATTAAACCTATAATTTAAAGCCTAGTGTCGAGGGTGAGGCACAAATTGGTATTATTCTCCAGCTCAGCCAAGTGATTATGCATGAAAAGGATACCACATTTTCTCTGGGAGAAGCAATTTAAGCATTCTAAGAGAAACTTGAGAAATACTCATCAATCTGCATAAAAATGCTCAGTAGACATCAAAGAGTAAAGGTAATCAGAAGAACTGTTACCCATGGTTTTAAACTGCTTTCCACAAGAACGGCGACAGTAATTGTGACTACAAGTCTACAACCTATGCTTTTCAAGATCTCAACAACCACATCAAATCCAGCTATATCTGACTACAATATTCTACATATCAAATATCATAACATAACCACCACAACTGTAATTAAAAACCTTACTTATATGATAACAAGATGTGCATAAAGTAAACCAGGGTGTTACAATTTGATTACATTACATGTTTTAACTGAACCAAAATAAAAAACATAACGAACAGGCTTTTCCTTTCTGTTTTACAGGTAAACCGAATGCTAAATTAAGCCGATAAATAAGAGACTCGTCTGTCATCATTCATTAACTATGAAAATATGGAATACACAAAAATGCTCATCACCAATTCACCACCACTATCACTAATTACTACCACAATAACTAATAACTAACATGTGCTTGTGATCAAAACCATAAACACATCCAACCAAGCCAACAACATATAAACAATTTCATCAATTACACCATATCTTGATAAAAACAAAAAATTGCCATTTAGATCTATGAAACACTGGCACATATATAGACACGACACACAGGACTAGTTGAATAATGCGGTAATGCGGAATACCAAACACACACCTTCAATCTGAAGTGTCAATGCTACATAGTCATGATCAATCATCATCATCATGATCACTCTCATCACTGAAATACCCAGCTTTCTTCCCTTTCTTCTTCGTCTTGTTGTTGTCCAAACCCTCATCATCATTTCTGTTTCTCCCCAGCAACCTTTCACCCGCTTCATCATCCACAACAGAAGCCCAATTATCGTCAAACTGCTCCGCAGCAATCTGACCACCCTCCTCCTCCTCCTCATCACCTTCCTCCTCCCCATCCCTATCCCTCAGCCCACTAAATCCCCGTCGCGGCTTCTTAGGCTGAGGCCGCGGCCTCGGCCCCAACTGATTCTTAGGACACTCATACGACAAATGACCATGCCCCCCACACTCATAACACAAAGCAGTCTCAGTATTGTACACGCGCTTCCGAATAAACTCCGGAGCACGTCCATTATCAGCAGCAATAGAAGCAGTTAGAGTCCTTCCATTGAGAATCTTCTTATTCATCTCCGCCACGGCGCGTTGGGCGTCATTACGAGAAACGAATTGGACAAACGCGACACCGCGGCTTAGGCGCGTGTGACGGTCTTTGAGAACGGTTACACGCGCGATGCGGCCGAAAGTAGAGAAGAGCGTATGGAGATCGGAGTTTGTTAGGGAGTAATCTAGATTAGAAACGTATAGCGTCGATTTTGATGGTGCTAAGGGTTCACCTGTTCCTCCTATTGATGATCCTTTGTTGTTCGGTTTTGATTGGGGTTGATTACTGGATGTGGTGCCGGTGGTGGTGTTGGGGGTTGAGGACGAAGCGCAGTAGCGGTAGTAGAAAACGTCGTCGTCTTCATCGCTGTCGCTGTGTTTTCGTTTGTGTTTCTTCTTGCTTGACATTTTTTTCGGTTCAGGTTTTTTGTTTCCGGCAACGGCGTTCGGTTTCCGGCGACGGAATTAGTTCTCCGATGCTTCTTTAATCTATAGAGGAAATCTGAGAGTGGAGAGATTCTATAATGCGTTTGAGAAACCCTAGAGAAGTGAAGCGAAACTCCAAGCGGATCTGGACATGGATCCGGATATTTTGGATTGGTTTTATATATGGTTTTATCCATTCTTATTTTTTTATAAGCAGTACTATCCATATGTAAATGGACAACTTGCTCACCGCCAGAGTACTTGTAAAGATAGCATAAAACTAAAAATTATTATGTTTTAATATTTTTTTATTTAATTGGTCAGCCACCCATCTGCATATATAAATTTTAATAATTTTTTGTTAGTATGATGCTAGATTTTTTAAGACAAAAATTTCTAGTTCGTTAGATATACAATTTTATTATATTATTTTAGATTATATTTTAATATCTTAAGATAAATAGAGTTATTGAAATTTAGCAAAAATAGAATAGAGTGAAATAGAAATTTTATTACTTTATTATTTGAATAATTAGCGATAAAAACAAAGTAAGTTTTTGATTCTGCTCATATAAAAGAGAAACAATACTGATGGAAAGTGATGAAAATTTTCATTCTGCTCATATTAAAGGGAACAATACTCGTAGAAAGTGATCAATACTAGTAGAAAGTGATGTAATTTTTTATTCCTCATATCTAAGGGAAACAATGCTAATGAAAAGTGATGAAATGAAATAAAATAGAATAATAAAATTTTATTATACTGGATCTGATTTTAATTAACTCAAACAATGTAATCTTATTCTATTTCATCTCATATCACTTCATATCATCTCATTGCATCAATTTAAGCAAAACCTTAGTCTAATAACTTCAGTTTCACAACATTTAAAAACTCTTATGTAGAATTTGTCCAGAATTGAAGAGGACTCATCTCTTACTAGAAACTCAACAATTAATTTGTTTTCAAAAGTAATGCTTTATTTATACGCTTAGATTATGTTTGGACATCTTAAAATGAAGATATAAGAATAAAAATGAACATAGTGAATCAACAAAATTAGAAGTACATACGATTAAAATGCATCAAAATCGATGACATCTTTTTAAATTTATTGAACTTTTCGCATTAGACTTTTTTCTATTGTATTATTTTTCAACATCATTTAATTTCTAGAACTCATGCATCCTATCCAAAAAAGCAAAGTTCTCACTCAGATGTTTCTTCCTTAAGACGTTCTCTCCATTCTACGAATGTTGGTGGTAGAGGACACCCTCGTTTCAAATAAGCTTGTATAAAATGCATCTTAGTAGCAATCTGTCTAATCAAGACAACCCGGCCATTTAAATTATTTGGAGGGCAACTTAGCAGAGGGAAAACGATTTACGAAAAACTATGTCTTGTAAACTAAACTAAAACTCAGTCATATACATTTGATATAAGATGACTCATTTCAGAAAAATTCATCCACTTTATTGTCGTTGTGGGGACACCAATTTTACTAAGAATCAAAGGATTTTGAATAGCTTGTATTTGTGCATTAGTCATATAGAGTCGCATGTAATTGTCGCACCTCAAAAAAAGATGATAATGCGATCCCTCGCGATAGGACGCGGAAAAAAAATGTTGTTCGAAACAGAGTCGCCACCGAACTTTATTTATTCCAATGAAGGAATAGGAAAATATCGAGAAAACCTTTAGAAATAAGAATAATGGTCGTCGCAACCAT
Source organism: Lathyrus oleraceus (assembly GCF_024323335.1). Taxonomy (NCBI): domain Eukaryota; kingdom Viridiplantae; phylum Streptophyta; class Magnoliopsida; order Fabales; family Fabaceae; genus Lathyrus; species Lathyrus oleraceus. The sequence goes on from NC_066582.1 coordinate 369,752,323, forward strand.
ATTCGGGTTCGGGAGTCGATTACGCAAGGGGAAGGTATTAGCACCCCTCACGTCCGTTGTACTCAACGGGAACCTTTTAGTCTGATTTTGCTATTTGACTGTTAATTGACTGTTTATCTGCTTGCTTCGAGTAATTAGAATTGATGATAGATGTGGATGAAGACCTCAGGATGGGGGAAATGGGAGGTTTTTTATTAGTGTGCTCGCGAAGATACAGCAATCTCCTGCCTACGTATCCTTATGGTGCAATAAGGAAATCAGAGCATTCGTAGTTCGGGCTACTACGAATATTGGTTGTGTTTTGTTTTGATGAACGACTGTGTAGGTCGGCGTTCTAACGGCTAAACACTGGCTTGTCTACTCTCGGTGGAGGCTCTAGCACTGGTTTGTTGTGCGCATTAGAAAGGATTGACAGTGTTCTTTTTGAAAGGGTTTTGGTCACGCGGGGGTGACGAGTTGAATTGACGTGTTTGGATTTGATTGGTTTCGATCGCTCGAGGGCGAGAAGTTAGGTTTGATTTGTTGATGATTTGAGGAACGACGAAAGATTGAGCAATATGGTGTACACCAATCGTTCAATTCTTTCGAGGAATAATAAGGCGTGCGCCTTCTATTCCCTTTTCGTTCGAATTGTTTTGAAAGTTTGTTTGTGGATGTTGAATACGCACGGTAGTGAGGCGTACGCCTCCTACTTGCTTATTCAAAGAATAACGAGGCGTACGCCACCTATTCCCTTATCCAAGTTTATTTAACGTGTTTTAGTCGGAAGTCGATAATTTGTGCAATATGGCGTACGCCAATTATCCAAATAATCGAGAGACGGTGAGGCGTACGCCTCCCATCTTTTATCACCCGAGGTTTAAATTGTAAAAAGATATGTTTAGATATTGTATTCGATTTATGAAGATAGCTTGAATTTTGGGTTGGTAGGTTTGGATTTGTCGATGATTTGAGCAAGGTGGCGTACGCCAATTATTCAAATAATCAAGGAGTGGTGAGGCGTACGCCTCCCATTCTCTATTGAAGTTGTATAGTTTATTTTGTAAAATTGGGTTTGATATAAGAGGTGATTTGAGTTTATTCGATTGTGTTTTAAGTTTGATGACAAAAACTCGAGCAATGTGGCGTACGCCAATTATTCGAATAATCGAAAGATAGTGAGGCGTACGCCTCCTATCCTCTTTATTATCATAAATTTAGAATTAAATGTTTTAGAATTTGTAGTTGATTTGGAAAATGATTTGAATATGATGGTTGAAGTTTAGAAATAATTTGAATTTAGAACCTATGTTTGATTTGAAAAATTGATTTGAAATTGTATGATTATTAGGGTTTTAATTGAATGACGAAAATCCGAGCAATATGGCGTACGCCAATTATTCGAATAATCGAGAGATAATGAAGCGGATGCTCACTATTCTCCTTTTCATTCAAAGATTAATTATTAAAAATAAAACTTTTAGAATTTATAATTAATTGGTGGAGTGATTTTAATTTTATGGAGTTTTAGGGTTTTAAATGAATGACGAAAATCCGAGCAATATGGCGTACGCCAATTGTTCGAATAGTCGAGAGATAGTGAAGCGGAGGCTTACTATTCTCCTTTTCATTCAAAATTAAATTAAATAATTTTTAAGAGAATACTATTTAAATACGGTGAATTTGAATTTATTTAGAATTAATATACTTTTGGGAAAGACTATTTGGTATTGGACCAACGTCAAACTTATTTATTAGAAAATAAAGTAAATTATTTGTTGACGTTAACCATTAATCCACCATTTAACTAATTATAATATTATAACAAGATAAAAAGAAGAGTTGAAAATAGTAATCGAAACCGAACTAATAAATATTTCTAATATTAGTGTTATCTTAATTTTAATTAAAACAATCAAGAATAGCTCATAAACCAAGTAGACCAAATTGGAATGTTTGGGAAATAAATAAAAAGTTAGGCCCTAAACATTGGATCAAAGAAGGCCCAAGGGACTTAAAGTAGTGTTATTTTCGGGATGGGCCACAAGGCCCAAAATCCTCTCCTACTCAGCCAAGTGGTACCGCCGAGAAGAGAAAAGGTTGGCCTCGGTTTACCTACCGCCACGCGCATCATTGTTCATTGATAACATCATAAAGATTTTGGGAACATAATCTGACAGCACCCAAGTATCTATCATCAATAACATTAATTTACTCTTAATAATATTTTAAAAGAAGAAACAATCACCCCTTAAAGCAAAGAAATAAATCAAAATAATTTTGTCTCTCTCTCTTAAAACGACTCTTCATTCTTTCTGGAAAATATCCTCTCCCTATTAAATCGTGTGCATGGTCCCAATCCAAAACTGCAGAGAGAGAAAAAAATTTGAAAGGAAACCGATGAACACCCTTCGGTGTTCATCCTCAAACAAACCAGGACTCGAACATGAAGTTCAAAACTTCCAACGTGACAAACGACCACAATCCCCTCAAACCTCCAAATCCTCGACGGGATCTGGAAAACAGTAGCGAATCGGAACCTCAAAGGAAAACCTAATCTTAGCTTCTAACCCGTTTTCTATATCACAATCAACAGCAGAAATTAACGAGTCAAAATACAAGGTCAAAGCACTTTAAAGCAAAATAAAAGGGAAATATTCCGTCGGAGCATCGTAGCCCCAACGAACACCTGACGGCCATGATTACCTTCGGTGAGTATGTATGACGTTGTCCCTCTTCTTTTGCTTGTTGTTTCAAGTTTCTTCCTTTTCTTTCTATCCTTCTGTATCCACTCCTTATTTTCTGTCTGATTCTGACTTTCTCCTCTAATTAATTGTCATTTCCTTTTGCACGCGATTGAAGGGGTCAAGCTCTTCAAACCCTGATTTTCAGTGTGAAAATCAGAGTTGAAATACAGAGTTTTAGCGGAACTTTTCGGTGTAAGGTTCGTTTGGGATTTTAGCTTTCCTTTTTATAGAGTGAAATGAGCTCCCCAAAATCGTGTGTGGATCCTTGGCAGATGGTGCAAAAAGGAATCATTCCGTTAGCATCAAATCTTTCTTTAGATTTTGGTGAGGACCAATGTAAATGTGGTAGGAAACGGATTTGATTGTGGTCCCAAAAAATCTCCAAATGCGTGGCCATCTTCACTGAATCTCCCATCTAGTTTTTACTGCGGTGAAACCTTCAACAATTGAGGTAAGGAAATTGGTATTTACTGGCATATATTTTAACCTTAATTGATGACTTCTCAACTTCGATTCACAACACTTCTTCCGTTTTTGCTGATGTGAGGACTTAATACATTTAGGTATGAATTGCTGCTCAAGTATTTTCGAATCCTGTGAATCTTTGCCTTTGGTTTATCATAACAATTGTGTGCTTACAAGTCTTATGACCATTAAATTGATGCCATGTTTGATACTTGGTTTGGTATTTGGTAGGTGATCTGAATGATATTCAGGATGCTTGATGATACTTGTATGGATGTTAACCTTGTTGATGGCTGAGCTTGGATTGCTAGTCTGCTGTGTTTTACATGGTGGTAGTCATGATTGCTCCTGTGATTCTATTACCATGAGGTTAGTCATATGCTGAAAACCTGTTAACTTGGAATGTGATGTTGTTAGCTATTGTGTTAGAAGTTTGAATGAAATTTTGCTATGGTAATGATTATTTTTGTTTTGGATACTTTGCTTGTGCGTGAGCTGATTTGTGGGTTGCTATGCTTGGTGATGCAGTAGTGGTTTGTGCAGTTTTTAGATCGTATATTTGATCAAGGTTAGATGGTTTGGTAACAGGTTTCTTCTTGTCATGGTTCAGCATCTGTCATGGTTCTCTGATAATAGGTTCTATTGTAACAGGTTTTTTTTGAAGCATACCCTGGCACTGTTTTGGTTTGGAGCATTATGGCGTTTAAACCAATCCCGTCTTTAATTGATGATTCATAATGCAATGGTCCTGCCGCTATAGCTAAACCTTATGTCCCAAAAAGGTGAATCTTTAAATGTATCCTCATTTCCAAGTGTAGGCTAAGAGATACTCTCAACTGTGTTTAGCATGTTAGTTTTCTCGATTGTTTAACATCTCTGCTACCGACCAAATCCCTATCCAGTTATTAACATCAACATTCTGGAACTGAATCATCTGTCTTGGAGTTGTTAACCATCCTGCCATTGAAGGACAATCATGTTGCCAAGGTCTGCAACATGGCCTGTTGTGGGAGGAATACTCTGAACTTGCGTCTGTAGCCGTTTTTTGTTTTTTGGGTGTGACGGCTTGTTTTTGCTGTTTTGCCGTTCGGCAGCTTGTGACAGTTTTTCTTCTTTTGATCATAATCTCTTTGGGAAAATCCTTACTCATTGTTTCTTTGAATCCTGCAGGTTTCACTCATGATACCAAGTTTACTGCTTCTGGAAGTGTTTTGGTGAAGAGAGTGCATGGAGTTGTCGTGGTCAACTGTCATGATGTTTTAAGCTTATATACTTTTTTATTGTAATGTCCTCAAGTCTTTAGATCATAGGCCATGGCTGTGTGTAAATCATGAGGTCTACCAATATAACTGTAAACTATGCCCCTTACAAAATTTATTCTCAGAAGGATCGTGCCCATATGGAAAAAGAATGGTTTTGTACATCTAAATTTGTATTTTTTGATCAAAAGTAACATTATTATGAAGTCCATAGAAAACTGTTTCATTTTCTTTCTTATAGGAATTAAAAGACATTGAATCTAAATCCTCAAGAAATTTTCTCAAGTCAGGACCAGGAAATGCAAATCCTAGGCCATCCGTTAAATAGCTCTTTAGACGTGGCCCGAGATGAGTAGAAAAAAATGCTCATTTAATAAGAATGCTCGCCATGAGACGTGATGGACCATAATAATGCACCAATCTTGTAGGTCGGCCAAAAGGACTTGTTGATATGAATCAATTTGTACTTATGAACCAAATGATGCTTTTTATAATCTTGAATTAATGAGACGTGAGCCTTCGAGGCAACCTATGCATGGAGTAGATGATGTCATTGACTACAATGACATGTACCATGCTCAATGAATGAATAACAATAATATGCATCTTAATCCAGTGATCCACTTAATAAACAAAAGCTTCTTTGTGATTATTCTAATCAGTTGATTATAGTGGATTAAATCTGTGTGTATAAGGTGAAATCACTTTGGAGGGTGGACTATAGTAGCTTTGAGTTTCAAGCGAACGATAATAAAATACTTGTGTTTTTATCTCTTTGTTATTAACTTTTAAGTGGTGTTCTTGAGTTGGTAAAAAACTTTTGTTTTATAAAACTCAATTCAAACCCCCTTTCTTATGTTTTTCACACCTTCGGGGTTTGTTTTAATTCTGACGGGGCTACCACTAGCAGATTGCTTACTAAGTGTGGGGGTTTTTTCGTGACAGTCAAGAAAGATAACTTTGTGGCTTTCATAAGACTATTGGTGATTGCAATAGTCTTGCTACAGAATTCTGGGGTGTCCTTATGGGTTTGGAGCTTGCTTGGAAGAGAGATTTCAAGAACCTTATTGTTCAAGATGGCAAAAAGACAGTAGCAGATGCTCTCTAAGGGTCGCCTTTGAAGTCTAAACAAGGTTCGACTTTGGCTAGGCATATTCTTCTTCTCCTTCAGCATTTTAAAAAAGTGCATTCATTCACATTTTTAGAAAAACTATTAAGTGTGCTGATTTTTTAACCAAACTAGAGTTGTCCAGTTTTGATGGTTGTATCTGATTCGATGATAATTTTTTTAGTAACGGTTCAAATGACTATGAGACATGTTGCCAAATGTCTCCTCATTTTAGACCTTTGATCCTCCCATTTTACTAATAAATAAATATATATTTGATTAAACAAACTTAAAAAATTATTATTTTTATTATATGAGTTAAATAGTTTAAGTTTCAAATTCTGAAACGTCCCCAAAAAAAACTATTTACTTACATTCTGAATTTAAAAGAATATACATTTCAAATTCTGAGTTGTCACCAAAAAAAATTCTATCAATGAAAGCCCTAATCGTCACCAAAAATATATATATTTTATATTTCAAAGAATTTAAATTTCAAATTCTGAATTTATTTCCATCAATTACATCTAAAATTATTAGATTACTTTTCACAATATAAATTCATAATTTAAAAAACAAATACTTTTAAAATTACTGACTTAAATTTATTTATTTATCTTCTATTTTGCTAAAATTATATTTTTTTACTCTCCAATTTTTAAAACTAATATTTTGGTTCGCTATTGAACAACGCTGCATTATTTTTAGTTTTCAAAACTTTACTTTCATTAGAGAGGTACTTCATTTCAAAATTATTTTACCAAACAAAATTTATCTCAAAATAAACATCATTTTACTTTTTCAATATCAATTTCTTTCAGAATGCCATTAAATAATTAAAACTTCTTTCAAGTCATTATTCTCCTATACATTTATGACAATTTAAAAAAAACCTTAAATTATTCTTATTTTAGGATGGAATGAGTAAGCGATCAATAGACATTTATGAACTAATAAAATATATCATTGTTTTTATAATTAATTTTATTTTTTATTTTATTTGTATTAAAATATTACAAATATATTAAAACAAACTTTTAGAATTTTTTTTCAAAATAACCATTATTTTCAAAAATAATTCCAAAATAACCAATTATTCAAAAATATTACCAAAATAATCAGGTTTGATAGAGGATGCGGCAGATGAATTGACGTACCCCCAATGCATGAAGAGGAGGCGCCAATAGCATTGACGCATGCATTAGACTCCTCGTGAGGAGGCGCCAATGCTAGTGGCGCCTACATTGAGCCTCATGAGGAGGCGCCAATGTTAGTGGCGCCTATGTATGTTTGATTGGTGTATGCGCCAATTCATCTGGCGCATACACCCCCTGCTATTTTCTTTTAATTATTAATATTTAATTTTTCCTATTTAATAAAAAATAAATAGTAATGAAAAAAAATTCATTGATTATGTAATAATTGGTTACATTGGACTGACAATAAACTAATGACCCGTCCGATTATAACGTCCCCCTGTTCCACATCCCGGTGCGTTAGTTTATCTCCTAGGTCTTCCACGATTTTCTTGAGGTGTTTGGGGTCTTTGTGTGCTGACCTGATCGAGCGATGGTTGGTTGGAAGGTCCAACGGAAGTTCCAGCGGTATTTGATAGATGTGTCATCATTTGCTCCCAATATCCGGAGGGGCTCTGGCCAACGGCGCTTCCGTAATGGAGTTCGGTGCCCATGTCATCGTAGTTAGGGCGTTGTGGTTGAGTGAATTGGGGACGATATAGTTGCCCAAATTGGGTCATTGAGTCGTTTTGGAAACAAAGCAATGGTTTCTAGGGCGACTATAGTTAAACAATGGTTGGGTGTTATTGATGGGGGGCTACGATGAAGTGACCCATATGAATCATCTGGGCTATAGACAGTTGTGGTTGCGGGGTTTGATTCTTGGTTTTGTGTTTGAGTGAGAGGTATGAATGGATTGCGACGTTGGATGGTTGGTTGTTGGGTGGTTGGCATGAACGGGTTGTGATGTTGGGTGTTTGGTTGTTGTGTGTATGTGGTTGGTTGATGTTGTATGGTTGGTTGTTGGGTTTGGGTGGGTTCACATTGGTGTTGGGCGGTGAATTGTTGTGGGGCATACGATGACGAAGCATGTTGGCATGGATCCATCAAATACCGCGGCTCAGATACAAATTGTTGAGTTGTTACCGATCTAAACCATGCCATATATTTTGTTGAGTCGGTCTTGCACCATGGATATCTGGTTCGTTCAAGATGTGTTGTCTTTGATTCCTCTATGGACGACACATGTATTTTGCAAAGTCTCTCCAATCAGAATAATCCCATTGTGCATCAACCCTTTTTTGATGTCAATTCCCCAAACACGTGAGAGATTCTGGAATCTGTTGTAGCATTCAGAACTGCAGTTTGACCCGGTCACTCTGGTGCATTTCCACCATAGTGAATCGGATAACCGGTGTCTTCGTTGTCTAAATTGCAGCATAGTCATGGTTCACATCATGATCCAGACCCAGATATGGCCTACAGACAAACTGTAAAACAATACGAAACGATTAGATGGAAAATAATTTGAGAAGTATTTTTAAATTAAAATATAGTTGGGTAGGATTATTACATCGTCATGTCCAATGTGGTCCAATAGATTTTGATAGACTACAATAGCGTGTTTCAGACACCTGTTGTAGTTCATTCCCCTTACTGACCACCTAAGATAAAAAAGAAGTGAAAAATATTATTTACTATTAATTATAATATAAAATATAATTAACTAAATGGTGAATGGTAAAGTGTTAGACTTACTTGGTTGTAAACGGGAACACGAATGGGCGCTCATTTATCGGGGCGAGCGACGACATTCTTCACCAACCCCAAGCTTGAAGCAAATACGCACATGAAAAAAATATAGGTATTCTTTTTTGTAGTTCTAAACATTGCACTATATAGATGGGCCAATACAGCTGAACCCTAACTATAAGTGTTTACCTTATTAATGTTGCGTATTAAAGATAAATACATTATATTTACAAAATTACCTGTACTTTCTGGAAACAAAAAATTATCAAATAAAATCATAATATAACACCAAGCTTTTATTATTTCCTCATACTCGGTTGAATCGTCGGGAATTACTATACTGGCATAATATTGTTTAAGGTATTTTAAACTTATACCTTGCCCCCTTGCTTGATCGGACGTGTCTCCCTCAGTTTCGTTGTCTAGCAAATGGGCACCCAATAATTCATTGCAGATATTGTTGTCTTGGTTAACTCGATCATTCACTGCCATTCCATCTATACGGAGACCCAACAACATGTACACGTCCTCAAGTGTGACGGTACACTCACCAATCGGAAGGTGAAATGTGTGGGTCTCGGGACTCCACCTCTCCAACAAAGTTAGAATGAACTTGTAGTCCACCGAGTACGAAACAATGTTGAGTAGATTTCCAAATCCACATCCTCTAATATATGGTTCTATTAAAGGATCATGGGGTACATATTCATGTACATGACATCTAAGCCGCTTCGGATCCTAATAATAAAAAAGTAAGAAAATGCAATTAGAAGAAGAAATAAATAATCAACAAGCACAACTCTATAAGAAGTAAGAAAAACATAGATAACAAAGGTATAAGACTAAAAATAGAAAAAGTAAAAAGAGAGAGATGACATACAAATGCTGATATATTCTCGAGCGTGCCTCTATGTTCATCGCCCATAGTCAACAAAGACATGATTTGATTTTGCAAAGCTTGAGTGTGGTAGAGGAAACAAGTGTGGTAGAAGAATATAATTGAGTATTGACGAAGATGATTTGATATTGTTGATATGAGAGGCTATTTATAGATGAATGAGTGAGTAGGTTTGCAACCTAAGATGAATGTGATTGGTTGCATGGAATGGCAAGAGAAGACAAGGGAATGACAAACTTCAGAAAGCATGTGAGAGATAGCATGTGAGGAATCTCTTCTAGGCGCATGTGAAGAATCAACATGTAAGGGAAGATGCGCCATTCCTCTTGGCGCCTACATGTGATTCTTCACATGCAAGGAAGAGGCTCCCTTCCTCTTGGCGCCTTAGTGTAGGGCAATGGGAAGGGGCGCCCTTCCTAGTGGCGCATAAGACCAATTTTTGTGAAGAGGCACCCATCCTTTTGGTGCCCCAGTTATTTTATGGCGCCTAGGGAATGGGCGCCTAGGTGGGAATCTCAGGGCTCAGGCGCATGTGTGTTCTTGTCACTCTTTTCTCTGCATGGTTGATTCTTTCTACTACATGCATGGTCAAGTTTGTACAAACAATGACCAAGTTATCAATGCAACGACCAAGTTAGCAATGAAACATTATTTATGTTGTGTGGATGAACAACTTAGCAATGCATTCAATTCCCTTAAAGATATCTACATATTTAATATTTCAACAAAATGTCTTCCACACAACATTACATGATCAGTTCCCATGTCGAAGGTGAAATATTTGATCATCAGTTGTTCGGTTTTTGTTTTCGAAACACAGAGGTAACTCGGTTTACAAGGTTAACGCTGAAGAGGTAGAGGAGCCAATACCAACAAGTTATGTATACTGCCCACCCCAACAGATGACAAGGTTAAATTTGGGTTCAGATGAACCTTTAGCAGATGTATGGTACAATCCTTACGTGCAGATGCAAGGATCTTTGAAACAAGGAGACACATTTCGCACAAAAGAGGAATGTGTAAGAGCCATTAAGAAATTCCATAAAGCAACTATCACCTGATTTCAGGGTTGACAGAACTGACGCATCGAGGTATAAAGTTTGTTGTCCGAATGAGCACTGCCTTTTTATGTTGTCAGCTTCGTACCGGAAGAGGAGCGAGTCTTGGGAGATTGGATCAATGGGTCCAGATCACACATGCATGCTGACAAACCCAATCCAGGATCATCGTAAATTAAGCTCTCAGCTAATATGTGATGAAATATTATCTGTTATTAGCGACAATCCATCATTAAAGGTGAGTACAATAATCTCGCTTATTAGGGCAGAGTACGAGTACACTCCATCATATAGGAAGGCATGGATAGCTAGGACAAAATCTATTGAAAAAGTGTTTGGCAATTGGGAGGAGTCTTACAAACAACTTCCAAAATACTTGTTGGCTCTAAAACAATATGCTCCCGGGACAATTGTCAAGCTGGAAACAAATTGTCCGCCTATACACCAGATGGTACGTGTGCTGTTGGAAATAAAATATTTCACCGCCTATTCTGGGTGTATCTGTAACACCCCGATAAAATAAGATAATTATTTAAATTAAGTTTAATAGTATATTATGATGATAAAATGAATGAGAGGGTATTATTTAAAAGATAAACCATTCATATATATTATTATTAGTATATTTATTAATTTAATTAAATAATTGGAATATTATTGGATTATTATTATTATTGGAATAATAAAATTGGAATTGGAATTGGAATCAGAAAAAGGGAGAACGACTCAAAAGTGGAAAAAGGGAAAAGAGCAAGAGCAAGAGAACAAGGGTGGAAGAAAGGAAAAGCTTGAAGCTAAAAGAATTGCCGGATTAACCCAGGTAAGGGGGGTTTATCGTCGTTTAATGGGTATTATGGGTTAACATGTAATGGGTAGTAATAAGCCATTGATTTGACCCTAATCAGAATGATGAATGCTGTAAATTAGGAACTTATGGATGAACGAGATGTGGGTTTATAAGTGAAGAAAATTCGTAGGAATTAGATGTAATAAGGCTAGAATGTGTGAAATCGAATGGGTATGATCTGTGTTAGATGATATAAACGATAACTGTGTATAAATTGGACTGTGAGAGGTTGGGATTGAGAAATCCCGTAGCAGAGAAAACCCATAGCAGATCTGGAAATGTTGTTTCTGGTCATACGCGTATGACACTAGGCCATACGCGTATGAGATGGCCTGGAGGGGGGTGGTACGCGTATGGGGTGAGGCCATACGCGTATGGATGAAGAAGATGATGATTCTAACGTAGTTTTGTCTCTGTTGGTACGCGTATGGGCTTGGCTAGGAAACGTGCCATACGCGTATGGGCATGAAGCATACACGTATGGGCAGAATTGTGATTTTTCTGAGCCGTTGTTGTGGAGTTTTTAGTCGTTTCAGCTGAGTGATGTAATTTAGCTGATGTATGATATAGTAGGGGTCATTTCCCGTTGTTTTGAGCTGTATAGGTATTAGTAGAGTGTGCTAATACTGTGATTTATTATTCGGCATGACATGATATGATTTTGTGATAAATATGCTGATGATGTATGATGGTATGCATAATGCTGTGAATGTATCTGTTATGTATGCAACTGTGAATGGACTGTTTATGGCTTAGAGTGTGAGCATATGTCCATCTTGGATTGTTGTTGATGTTTGAATGCTAGGTGATTTAGCGTGCATATTATGGCCTTTGTGGTGGTAGCTAATTCCCATGGTGAGGAATTAGTGAGTGAGTTATTGTGGATTGTTGTTGATGTTTGCATGCTAGGTGATTTAGCGTGCATAGCATAGCCTTTATGGTGGTAGCTAATTCCCATGGTGAGGAATTAGTGAGTGAGTCACTAGGTCTCAAATGAGTGGGACTAGTGAGCTTGGTAGCCGTATCTGGGTTTGATCGTTGAGGTTGAACTATATGTTCACGAATAGTCGGTACCGCATGCATGGAGTCTCATTGCATAATGTATGTATGGCGTATAATATGAATGGATGTTTTCCAATATTATACGTGTGTTTTGTGTTTGGGTCGAGTATGAGTTTGATTTTGAGTTGATGTTGCCATTGCTGAAGGTGTGATATGATTAGGGTGATTAACGTGTTAATTTACTTAACATTACATGATATTTTATAATGCTTATTATATCGATTGAGGAACTCACCCTTACAACTATGTTTCAGGTAACAAGCAGTGATTGAGTAGAGGCTAGTGCTTGGAGTCTAGTGTAGTTCCTTAGTGGGTCATGCTCTGGTATATGTAACATCGGGACGGGATGTTTTATTTGTTTTCATTGTTGGTTGTTGAACAAGTTTACATGTAATGTGTTACATGGCTTGCATGTTGTTAGATTCCTATCCGCTGCGTATTGTGCAATGTCTTATTTTGTTTAATAAATGAGCATGACAAGATATTTTTGATGAATGGTGTGAAGTGTCAAGTGTGACACCCTTAATTGCATATCTACTCTGATTTATATTTTGTTGTTTTAATTAATTATTGGGGTATTTTAGAAGGGTGTTACATTAGTGGTATCAGAGCATACTCGGTCGAGTCGAGTCGTAATTATTCTGTTTCCCTGTACGGGATAGGTGTTGTGTAACCCTATCAGTACTTATTGTTTTATCTTGTTGGACTTTCAGAATAGAGATGGCTGGAAGAGGTAGAGACGATGCTGCGATTGCTGAGGCTCTGGGTAGGCTAGTTGGAGTACTTGGAGGGAATCCGAATATTGTGGGATTGGGAGCTGCTCGTCAACTGAGTGAGTTCCAGAAGAATAATCCTCCAATGTTCAAGGGAGCATACGAGCCAGATGGTGCTCAGAAGTGGTTGAAGGAAATCGAGAGGATCTTCTGAGTGACTGAGTGTACCGATAACCAGAAGGTCAGGTTCGGTACGCATATGCTGTCAGAGGAAGCAGATGATTGGTGGGTTGCTACCCGTATTGAGTTGGAAGCTGCTGGGGGTGCTGAGATCACTTGGGCGGTGTTCAAGGAGAGATTCCTGAGGAAGTACTTTCCAGAGGATGTCAGAGGAAAGAAAGAGATAGAGTTCTTAGAATTGAAGCAGGGCAACCGGTCTGTTACTGAGTATGCTGCTAAGTTCACAGAGCTGTCAAAGTATTACACCCCCTATGATGAGGCTACTGGGGAATTTTCAAAATGTGTGAAGTTTGAGAACGGGTTACGTCCAGAGATCAAGCAGGCTATTGGGTATCAGCGGATTAGAGTGTTTTGTGACTTGGTTGACTGTTGCAGGATTTTTGAACAGGATACCAAGGCCAGAGCGGAGAGCTATCAGCAGAGGATTGATAGGAAAGGCAAGAATCAGAATGACCGTGGGAAACCGTATGCGGCTGGCAAAGGTTTCCAGAGACAGAGTGGGATGAAGAGACCTAGTGGGGGAGACTCCAGTGCCCCTGCTAAGTGTTACAGATGTGGTCAGGCTGGACATCGTATCCATGAGTGTACCAGTACTGAGAAGAAGTGTTTCAAGTGTGGAAAAGGTGGTCACTTGGCTGCAGAGTGTCGGTTGAAGACTATGACTTGTTTCAACTGTGGAGAGGTGGGTCATATCAGTCCATAGTGTCCTAAGCCGAAGAAAGAGAACCAGTCGGGAGGCAAGGTCTTTGCTTTATTGGGTTCTAAGACTTCTGCAGATGATCGTTTGATCCGAGATACGTGTTATATTAATGGCTTTCCTCTTGTAGCTATTATTGACACAGGTGCGACTCATTCCTTTATATCTTTGGATTGTGCTGTGAAACTTAAATTAGAGATATCTGAGATGCATGGGAGTATGGTGATTGATACTCCTGCGAAGGGTTCAGTGACTACTACTTCAGTTTGTTTAAATTGTCCTTTGAGTATTTTTGGTAGAGACTTTGGGATGGACCTCGTGTGTCTTCCACTAGTGCAGATTGATGTTATCCTGGGTATGAACTGGTTGGTGTTTAACCGAGTTTATATCAACTGTTTTGATAACACTGTGATCTTTCCTGAGATTGAGGAAGGAAAGAGTTTGTTTCTATCAGCACGGCAGGTGAATGAGGCAGTAGCAGATGGGGCAGAGTTGTTTATGCTGTTAGCGACTTTGGAGGCAAAAGATAAATTGGTGATTTGCGATCTAGCTGTGGTGTGTGATTTTCCTGATGTGTTTCCTGAAGAAGTGAATGAATTACCACTAGAACGTGAAGTGGAGTTCTCGATTGATTTGGTACCTGGTACTAGGCCGATATCGATGGCTCCGTACCGTATGTCTGCTGTGGAGTTAACCGAATTGAAGAGTCAGCTGGAAGATCTGTTGGATAAGAAATTTATTCGTCCGAGTGTGTCACCGTGGGGCGCACCAGTGTTATTGGTTAAGAAGAAAGAAGGTACTATGAGGTTGTGTGTGGACTACAGGCAACTGAATAAAGTGACGATCAAGAATCGGTATCCTTTGCCGAGGATTGATGATTTGATGGATCAGTTGGTTGGTGCGAGTGTGTTCAGCAAAATAGATTTGAGATCGGGGTATCATCAGATACATGTGAAAACTGAGGATATTCAGAAGACTGCTTTCAGAACAAGGTATGGACATTATGAGTATTCTATAATGCCTTTTGGTGTGACTAATGCGCCTGGGGTATTTATGGAGTATATGAATAGGATTTTTCATCCGTACCTAGACCAGTTTGTTGTGGTGTTTATTGACGATATTTTGGTGTATTCGAAATCTGAAGAAGAGCATGCGGAACATTTGAGAGTGGTTTTAGGAGTTCTACGAGAAAAGAAGTTATTTGCTAAACTGTCCAAGTGTGAATTTTGGTTAGAAGAGGTTAGTTTTCTTGGTCATGTGGTTTCAAGAGGTGGTGTTGCTGTTGATCCTTCTAAGATAGAAGCGGTATCTAAGTGGGAAGCTCCGAAGTCAGTTTCTGAGATAAGGAGTTTTCTTGGACTTGCAGGTTATTATAGGAAATTTATTGAGGGATTTTCTAAGTTGGCGTTACCATTGACGATGTTGACTAGAAAGGGGCAAGCGTTTGTTTGGGACTCAAAATGTGAAGAAGGTTTCCAAGAGTTAAAGAGAAGGTTAACTACTGCTCCAATTCTGATATTACCAAGTCCGTCGGAACTATTTGAGGTTTTCTGTGATGCTTCATTGTTGGGTTTGGGTGGTGTTTTGATGCAGAATAAGCAGGTTGTAGCTTATGCTTCGAGACAACTGAAGGTTCATGAGAGGAACTATCCGACACACGATTTAGAGTTGGCAGCTGTGGTATTTGTTCTGAAGTTATGGAGGCATTACTTGTACGGGTCAAGATTTGAGGTTTTCAGTGACCATAAAAGTTTAAAGTATTTGTTTGATCAGAAAGAGCTGAATATGAGACAGAGGAGATGGTTAGAGTTTCTGAAGGATTATGACTTTGGTTTGAATTACCATCCGGGTAAAGCAAACGTAGTGGCTGATGCATTGAGTCGGAAATCATTGCATATGTCTATGTTAATGGTTAAGGAATTGGATTTAATTGAGCAGTTTAGAGACTTGAGTTTGGTGTGTGAGAGTACTCACAATAGTGTTAAATTGGGAATGTTGAAGTTAACGAGTGGTATTGTGGATGAGATTAGAGAGGGTCAGAAATCCGATGTGCTTTTGGTTGATAAGTTGACTCTAGTGAATCAAGGTCAAGGTGGTGAATTCAGAGTTGATGAGAATGGTGTTTTGAAATTGGTAATCGGGTGTGCATTCCGGATGTTACCGAACTTAAGAAGAGTATTCTTGAGGAAGGACATCGTAGTGGCTTGAGTATTCATCCTGGGGCTACGAAGATGTATCATGATTTGAAAAAGTTATTTTGGTGGCCGGGAATGAAAAGAGAAATTGTGAGTTTTGTTTATTCTTGTTTGACTTGTCAGAAGTCAAAGATTGAGCATCAGAAGTCGTTTGGGCTAATGCAACCGTTGGCTATTCCAGAGTGGAAGTGGGATAGTATCAGTATGGATTTTGTTTCTGGTTTACCGAGGACAATTAAGAATTTTGAAGCTATTTGGGTGATTGTTGACAGATTGACAAAATCGGCTCATTTCATTCCGATCAGAATGGATTATCCGTTAGAGAGATTAGCTGAGTTGTATATTGAGAAAATTGTAAGTTTGCATGGTATTCCGTCGAGTATTGTTTCGGACAGAGATCCTAGATTTACATCGAAGTTCTGGGAAGGTTTGCAGAAGGCTTTGGGAACTAAGCTGAGATTGAGTTCTGCATATCATCCGCAGACTGATGGCCAGACTGAGAGGACGATTCAATCACTGGAGGATCTTTTGAGGGCTTGTGTTTTGGAAAAGGGAGGTACTTGGGATTGTTATCTACCTTTGATTGAGTTTACCTACAACAATAGTTTTCATTCGAGCATTGGTATGGCACCGTTTGAAGCTTTGTATGGTAGGAGATGTCGAACACCTTTATGTTGGTATGAGTCCGGTGAGAGTGTTGTGGTTGGACCGGAGATTGTTCAACAAACTACGGAAAAGATTAAGATGATTCAGGAGAAGATGAGGATTGCTTAGAGTCGTCAGAAGAGTTATCACGACAAGAGGAGGAAGTCACTTGAGTTTCAAGAGGGAGACCATGTGTTCCTTCGTGTTACTCCGATAACTGGGGTTGGTCGAGCTTTGAAGTCGAAGAAGTTGACACCTCGATTAATTGGTCCTTATCAGATTTTGGAGAGGATAGGGGAGGTAGCCTATCGTATCGCTTTACCGCCGTCACTTGCAAAATTGCATGAGGTTTTTCATGTGTCTCAGTTGAGGAGGTACATTCCTGATCCGTCGCATGTGGTCCAAGTAGATGATGTACAGGTGAGAGATAACCTGACTGTTGAAACATCACCTGTGAGGATCGAGGATCGAGAGTTGAAGCAGTTGCGGGGTAAAGAGATTGCTTTGGTAAAGGTAGCTTGGGGAGGACCAGCAGGTGGCAATGTGACTTGGGAACTTGAGAGTCAGATGAAGGAGTCTTATCCGGAGTTATTCGCTTGAGGTATGTTTTCGAGGACGAAAACTCTTTTAGTGGGGGAGAGTTGTAACACCCCGATAAAATAAGATAATTATTTAAATTAATTTTAATAGTATATTATGATGATAATATGAATGAGAGGGTATTATTTAAAAGATAAACCATTCATATATATTATTATTAGTATATTTATTAATTTAATTAAATAATTGGAATATTATTGGATTATTATTATTATTGGAATAATAAAATTGGAATTGGAATTGGAATCAGAAAAAGGGAGAACGACTCAAAAGTGGAAAAAGGGAAAAGAGCAAGAGCAAGAGAACAAGGGTGGAAGAAAGGAAAAGCTTGAAGCTAAAAGAATTGCCGGATTAACCCAGGTAAGGGGGGTTTATCGTCGTTTAATGGGTATTATGGGTTAACATGTAATGGGTAGTAATAAGCCATTGATTTGACCCTAATCAGAATGATGAATGCTGTAAATTAGGAACTTATGGATGAACGAGATGTGGGTTTATAATTGAAGAAAATTCGTAGGAATTAGATGTAATAAGGCTAGAATGTGTGAAATCGAATGGGTATGATCTGTGTTAGATGATATAAACGATAACTGTGTATAAATTGGACTGTGAGAGGTTGGGATTGAGAAATCCCATAGCAGAGAAAACCCATAGCAGATCTGGAAATGTTGTTTCTGGTCATACGCGTATGACACTAGGCCATACGCGTATGAGATGGCCTGGAGGGGGGTGGTACGCGTATGGGGTGAGGCCATACGCGTATGAATGAAGAAGATGATGATTCTAACGTAGTTTTGTCTCTGTTGGTACGCGTATGGGCTTGGCTAGGAAACGTGCCATACGCGTATGGGCATGAAGCATACACGTATGGGCAGAATTGTGATTTTTCTGACCCGTTGTTGTGCAGTTTTTAGTCGTTTCAGCTGAGTGATGTAATTTAGCTGATGTATGATATAGTAGGGGTCATTTCCCGTTGTTTTGAGCAGTATAGGTATTAGTAGAGTGTGCTAATACTGTGATTTATTATTTGGCATGACATGATATGATTTTGTGATAAATATGCTGATGATGTATGATGGTATGCATAATGCTGTGAATGTATCTGTTATGTATGCAACTGTGAATGGACTGTTTATGGCTTAGAGTGTGAGCATATGTCCATCTTGGATTGTTGTTGATGTTTGAATGCTAGGTGATTTAGCGTGCATATTATGGCCTTTATGGTGGTAGCTAATTCCCATGGTGAGGAATTAGTGAGTGAGTTATTGTGGATTGTTGTTGATGTTTGCATGCTAGGTGATTTAGCGTGCATAGCATAGCCTTTATGGTGGTAGCTAATTCCCATGGTGAGGAATTAGTGAGTGAGTCACTAGGTCTCAAATGAGTGGGACTAGTGAGCTTGGTAGCCGTATCTGGGTTTGATCGGTGAGGTTGAACTATATGTTCACGAATAGTCGATACCGCATGCATGGAGTCTCATTGCATAATGTATGTATGGCGTATAATATGAATGGATGTTTTCCAATATTATACGTGTGTTTTGTGTTTGGGTCGAGTATGAGTTTGATTTTGAGTTGATGTTGCCATTGCTGAAGGTGTGATATGATTAGGGTGATTAACGTGTTAATTTACTTAACATTACATGATATTTTATAATGCTTATTATATCGATTGAGGAACTCACCCTTACAACTATGTTTCAGGTAACAAGCAGTGATTGAGTAGAGGCTAGTGCTTGGAGTCTAGTGTAGTTCCTTAGTGGGTCATGCTCTGGTATATGTAACATCGGGACGGGATGTTTTATTTGTTTTCATTGTTGGTTGTTGAACAAGTTTACATGTAATGTGTTACATGGCTTGCATGTTGTTAGATTCCTATCCGCTGCGTATTGTGCAATGTCTTATTTTGTTTAATAAATGAGCATGACAAGATATTTTTGGTGAATGGTGTGAAGTGTCAAGTGTGACACCCTTAATTGCATATCTACTCTGATTTATATTTTGTGTTTTAATTAATTATTGGGGTATTTTAGAAGGGTGTTACAGTATCAACCAGGTATCATAGGTTTTTCTTTCTGTAAACCAATCATACAAACTGATGGTACATGGTTGTACGGAAAATACAAAGGAACGTTACTGATGGTAGTGGAACAAGATGGGAACATCAATATTTTTTCAATCGTCTTTGCCCTAGTTGAAGGGGAGACTGCTGAGGGATGAAGTTTTTTCCTAAGAAATCTCTGATTGCACGTTGCACCTCCGCCTAACTTATGTTTGATCTCCGACAGACACCCTTCAATCAACAGTGCATATAATAACATTGACAACGGCTGGCAAAATCCTCCTTCGACGCATGTGTTATGTAATAGACATATTGCTCAGAATTTCATGCGGGAAATCAAAGATAAGACGTTGCGGAAGAAGGTTGTCAATGCAGGTTACGCATTATCAGAACCTTCTTTCAAACACTACCGCAAGGAAATAAGATTGTCAAACGAAGATGCGGTACGGTGGATCCATGGTATTCCTTTGGAGAAGTGGACTAGGGCATATGACAACAAATCTTGTGGAATCAATGAACTCTATCTTCAAAGGCATCCATAACCTACCAATAATCGCTTTGGTGCATGCTACATATTTCAGGCTAAGGGCGTTGTTTGAAACCAGACGCTTAAAATGGAGTTCAGTGTTGCAATTTGGACAGTTGTTCAGTGATGCTTCGATGAAATTCATCAGACATGAAGCTGCCAAAGCAAACACACATGTGGTTACGGTCTTTGACCGAAGTAAAGGTTGGTTTAGTGTTGTCGAGTCCATGGATCATAATGAGGGCATGCCGATGGGACAGTACAGAGTCGAACTAGATAGAGGTTAGTGCGACTGCAGAAAGTTCCAAGCCTTTCGTACCCCCGCTCCCATGTCCTTGCGGCATGCTCAAAGGTTCGAAGGGATCCATCATACTTGTTATCTGAAGTTTACAAAATCGTCAGTCTTTCAAATGTTTATAAAATTATTTTTTTCGTAGTGGCAAAAGAGGATTATTGGCCAGAATATCAAGGGGACATCGTCTGGCACAACGAAGTTATGCGAAGGAAGAAAAAGGGTCGCCCAAACAGCATCCGAATTCGAACCGAAATGGATACGGCGAACAAAATGGTTAGACTATGTAGTTCATGCCGTCAACTAGGTCACAATCGTAATAACTGTCCTAGTGTTAGAATGAGCACAACCAGATAAATTTACATGTACCTCTATTGCAATATATGAAAAATTAAATTTATTTCATATTAGACGTCTGTCACGAAAGTACCATTGCATAAACAGTAACACATATAATTATAACAAATACAAGAACTATGCAATTACAACCAGCAAAACAATTTTGAACATGTAATGCATCATCCTACGAGCGTCTTGGTCTGTCTTAATATCCACCAATTCGCGTAATTCTCCGTGTTGGTTGAACGTGGACACAAGCCATTGTATTCTTCTAATCCGTTCACCCTCTCCAATTTCTCCCTCTAACCAACTGTACAACGTCCGATTAAGACGTTCAAACATATTTGTGTTCCAAAGTCGAATCTGTACCGGAGCCGCAACGGCAGAAAATATTACATCAGCACTTTGTTTTTGAATGTATGCAGGCATTGTTGAAACAGGGAAAATTGAAATTGATGGTGGTTGAATTGTATTAGGAGATGAGTTTGAGTGAAAAATATTGCATCCAATGCGTGGTATTTATAGAGACGGACAAAACATTTGGGCGCTTGAGGGATTGACGCCCACATGACCATCACATGCAGCCAGATGAATTAGCGCCCACACAACCAAATGCACCTAGGCGCCACTAGCATTGACGCCTCCTCATGAGGCCCAATGCAGGCGCCACTAGTATTGGCGCCTCCTCATGAGGAGCGCAATGCATGCGCCAATGCTAGTGGCGCCTCCTCGTGAGGAGCGCAATGCATGCGCCAATGTTATTGACGCCTCCTCTTTATGCATTGGGGGTGCGCCAGTTCATCTGACACATCCTCTACCAAACCTGGTTATTTTGATAATTTTTTTAAATAATTAGTTATTTTGAAAAAAAAATAAAAATAATTATTATTTTGAAAAAAAATTCCAAACTTTTACCTACTTCCTCTTCAAGAACACCCATATTAATCCTATTTGAATCTGCTCAAACTTTAACAAAATTCAAGAAACCGATATCCTGAATTTCACAAAACTCCCAATATCTTTATATCTGAGTACAATTATCGTACTATGTAATCAAGCTTCATGTTAATCCTATTCATAGAGGATATGAACTATACTATTTTCATTAACTTGTGCCATAAGACAATGATTCAATTAGTAAAAAATATGAGCATACAAAAGTATATAGACAATCATGAATATGGTATCTATCGGTTATATATAACTGTCAACTGAATATGGTTTCAGAGTTATAGATATATTCAAAACCAACAATGCTTAAAACCAACAGTACAACAGTAACAATTGACCCCAAACTCCATATAATATAACTATACTTAATCCGATTCAAATACATAATTCAGAAAGAAAGGAAATAGCATAACAATAACCAATTTCTTTTTCTACATATCATTACAATGACATTCAAGATTAGCCCATGGTTCAAAAAGTTACAGAATAATTAAACCTATAATTTAAAGCCTTGTGTCGAGGGTGAGGCACAAATTGGTATTATTCTCCAGCTCAGCCAAGTGATTATGCATGAAAAGGATACCACATTTTCTCTGGGAGAAGCAATTTAAGCATTCTAAGAGAAACTTGAGAAATACTCATCAATCTGCATAAAAATGCTCAGTAGACATCAAAGAGTAAAGGTAATCAGAAGAACTGTTACCCATGGTTTTAAACTGCTTTCCACAAGAACGGCGACAGTAATTATGACTACAAGTCTACAACCTATGCTTTTCAAGATCTCAACAACCACATCAAATCCAGCTATATCTGACTGCAATATTCTACATATCAAATATCATAACATAACCACCACAACTGTAATTAAAAACCTTACTTATATGATAACAAGATGTGCATAAAGTAAACCAGGGTGTTACAATTTGATTACATTACATGTTTTAACTGAACCAAAATAAAAAACATAATGAACAGGCTTTTCCTTTCTGTTTTACAGGTAAACCGAATGCTAAATTAAGCCGATAAATAAGAGACTCGTCTGTCATCATTCATTAACTATGAAAATATGGAATACACAAAAATGCTCATCACCAATTCACCACCACTATCACTAATTACTACCACAATAACTAATAACTAACATGTGCTTGTGATCAAAACCATAAACACATCCAACCAAGCCAACAACATATAAACAATTTCATCAATTACACCATATCTTGATAAAAACAAAAAATTGCCATTTAGATCTATGAAACACTGGCACATATATAGACACGACACACAGGACTAGTTGAATAATGCGGTAATGCGGAATACCAAACACACCTTCAATCTGAAGTGTCAATGCTACATAGTCATGATCAATCATCATCATCATGATCACTCTCATCACTGAAATACCCAGCTTTCTTCCCTTTCTTCTTCGTCCTGTTGTTGTCCAAACCCTCATCATCATTTCTGTTTCTCCCCAGCAACCTTTCACCCGCTTCATCATCCACAACAGAAGCCCAATTATCGTCAAACTGCTCCGCAGCAATCTGATCACCCTCCTCCTCCTCCTCATCACATTCCTCCTCCCCATCCCTATCCCTCAGCCCACTAAATCCCCGTCGCGGCTTCTTAGGCTGAGGCCGCGGCCTCGGCCCCAACTGATTCTTAGGACACTCATACGACAAATGACCATGCCCCCCACACTCATAACACAAAGCAGTCTCAGTATTGTACACGCGCTTCCGAATAAACTCCGGAGCACGTCCATTATCAGCAGCCATAGAAGCAGTTAGAGTCCTTCCATTGAGAATCTTCTTATTCATCTCCGCCACGGCGCATTGAGCGTCATTACGAGAAACGAATTGGACAAACGCGACACCGCGGCATAGGCGCGTGTGACGGTCTTTGAGAACGGTTACACGCGCGATGCGGCCGAAAGTAGAGAAGAGCGTATGGAGATCGGAGTTTGTTAGGGAGTAATCTAGATTAGAAACGTATAGCTTCGATTTTGATGGTGCTAAGGGTTCACCTGTTCCTCCTATTGATGATCCTTTGTTGTTCGGTTTTGATTGGGGTTGATTACTGGATGTGGTGCCGGTGGTGGTGTTGTGGGTTGAGGACGAAGCGCAGTAGCGGTAGTAGAAAACGTCGTGGTCTTCATCGCTGTCGCTGTGTTTTCGTTTGTGTTTCTTCTTTCTTGACATTTTTTTCGGTTCAGGTTTTTTCTTTCCGGCAACGGGGTTCGGTTTCCGGCGACGGAATTAGTTCTCCGATGCTTCTTTAATCTATAGAGGAAATCTGAGAGTGGAGAGATTCTATAATGCGTTTGAGAAACCCTAGAGAAGTGAAGCGAAACTCCAAGCGGATCTGGACATGGATCCGGATATTTTGGATTGGTTTTATATATGGTTTTATCCATTCTTATTTTTTTATAAGCAGTACTATCCATATGTAAATGGACAACTTGCTCACTGCCAGAGTACTTGTAAAGATAGCATAAAACTAAAAATTATTATGTTTTAATAGTTTTTTGTTTAATTGGTCAGCCACCCATCTGCATATATAAATTTTAATAATTTTTTGTTAGTATGATGCTAGATTTTTTAAGACAAAAATTTCTAGTTCGTTAGATATACAATTTTATTATATTATTTTAGATCATATTTTAATATCTTAAGATAAATAGAGTTATTGAAATTTAGCAAAAATAGAATAGAGTGAAATAGAAATTTTATTACTTTATTATTTGAATAATTAGCGATAAAAACAAAGTAAGTTTTTGATTCTGCTCATATAAAAGAGAAACAATACTGATGGAAAGTGATGAAAATTTTCATTCTGCTCATATTAAAGGGAACAATACTCGTAGAAAGTGATCAATACTAGTAGAAAGTGATGTAATTTTTTATTCCTCATATCTAAGGGAAACAATGCTAATGAAAAGTGATGAAATGAAATAAAATAGAATAATAAAATTTTATTATACTGGATCTGATTTTAATTAACTCAAACAATGTAATCTTATTCTATTTCATCTCATATCACTTCATATCATCTCATGGCATCAATTTAAGCAAAACCTTAGTCTAATAACTTCAGTTTCACAACATTTAAAAACTCTTATGTAGAATTTGTCCAGAATTGAAGAGGACTCATCTCTTACTAGAAACTCAACAATTAATTTGTTTTCAAAAGTAATGCTTTATTTATACGCTTAGATTATGTTTGGACATCTTAAAATGAAGATATAAGAATAAAAATGAACATAGTGAATCAACAAAATTAGAAGTACATACGATTAAAATGCATCAAAATCGATGACATCTTTTTAAATTTATTGAACTTTTCGCATTAGACTTTTTTCTATTGTATTATTTTTCAACATCATTTAATTTCTAGAACTCATGCATCCTATCCAAAAAAGCAAAGTTCTCACTCAGATGTTTCTTCCTTAAGACGTTCTCTCCATTCTACGAATGTTGGTGGTAGAGGACACCCTCGTTTCAAATAAGCTTGTATAAAATGCATCTTAGTAGCAATCTGTGTAATCAAGACAACCCGACCATTTAAATTATTTGGAGGGCAACTTAGCAGAGGGAAAACGATTTACGAAAAACTATGTCTTGTAAACTAAACTAAAACTCAGTCATATACATTTGATATAAGATGACTCATTTTAGAAAAATTCATCCACTTTATTGTCGTTGTGGGGACACCAATTTTACTAAGAATCAAAGGATTTTGAATAGCTTGTATTTGTGCATTAGTCATATAGAGTCGCATGTAATTGTCGCAGCTCAAAAAAAGATGATAATGCGATCCCTCGCGATAGGACGCGGAAAAAAAATGTTGTTCGAAACAGAGTCGCCACCGAACTTTATTTATTCCAATGAAGGAATAGGAAAATATCGAGAAAACCTATAGAAATAAGAATAATGGTCGTCGCAACCATATTCGGGTTCGGGAGTCGATTACGCAAGGGGAAGGTATTAGCACCCCTCACGTCCGTTGTACTCAACGGGAACCTTTTAGTCTGATTTCGCTATTTGACTGTTAATTGACTGTTTATCTGTTTGCTTCGAGTAATTAGAATTGATGATAGATGTGGATGAAGACCTCAGGATGGGGGAAATGGGAGGTTTTTTATTAGTGTGCTCGCGAAGATACAGCAATCTCCTGCCTACGTATCCTTATGGTGCAATAAGGAAATCAAGAGCATTCGTAGTTCGGGCTACTACGAATATTGGTTGTGTTTTGTTTTGATGAACGACTATGTAGGTCGGCGTTCTAACGGCTAAACACTGGCTTGTCTACTCTCGGTGGAGGCTCTAGCACTGGTTTGTTGTGCGCATTAGAAAGGATTGACAGTGTTCTTTTTGAAAGGGTTTTGGTCACGCGGGGGTGACGAGTTGAATTGACGTGTTTGGGTTTGATTGGTTTCGATCGCTCGAGGGCGAGAAGTTAGGTTTCATTTGTTGATGATTTGAGGAACAACGAAAGATTGAGCAATATGGTGTACACCAATCGTTCAATTCTTTCGAGGAATAATAAGGCGTGCGCCTTCTATTCCCTTTTCGTTCGAATTGTTTTAAATGTTTGTTTGTGGATGTTGAATACGCACGGTAGTGAGGCGTACGCCTCCTACTTGCTTATTCAAAGAATAACGAGGCGTACGCCACCTATTCCCTTATCCAAGTTTATTTAACGTGTTTTAGTCGGAAGTCGATAATTTGTGCAATATGGAGTACGCCAATTATCCAAATAATCGAGAGACGGTGAGGCATACGCCTCCCATCTTTTATCACCCGAGGTTTAAATTGTAAAAAGATATGTTTAGATATTGTATTCGATTTATGAAGATAGCTTGAATTTTGGGTTGGTAGGTTTGGATTTGTCGATGATTTGAGCAAGGTGGCGTGCGCCAATTATTCAAATAATCAAGGAGTGGTGAGGCGTACGCCTCCCATTCTCTATTGAAGTTGTATAGTTTATTTTGTAAAATTGGGTTTGATATAAGAGGTGATTTGAGTTTATTCGATTGTGTTTTAAGTTTGATGACAAAAACTCGAGCAATGTGGCGTACGCCAATTATTCGAATAATCGAAAGATAGTGAGGCGTACGCCTCCTATCCTATTTATTATCATAAATTTAGAATTAAATGTTTTAGAATTTGTAGTTGATTTGGAAAATGATTCGAATATGATGGTTGAAGTTTAGAAATAATTTGAATTTAGAACCTATGTTTGATTTGAAAAATTGATTTGAAATTGTATGATTATTAGGGTTTTAATTGAATGACGATTTTGGGAACATAATCTGACAGCACCCAAGTATCTATCATCAATAACATTAATTTACTCTTAATAATATTTTAAAAGAAGAAACAATCACCCCTTAAAGCAAAGAAATAAATCAAAATAATTTTGTCTCTCTCTCTTAAAACGACTCTTCATTCTTTCTGGAAAATATCCTCTCCCTATTAAATCGTGTGCATGGTCCCAATCCAAAACTGCAGAGAGAGAAAATTTTTTTGAAAGGAAACCGATGAACACCCTTCGGTGTTCATCCTCAAACAAACCAGGACTCGAACATGAAGTTCAAAACTTCCAACATGAGAAACGACCACAATCCCGTCAAACCTCCAAATCCTCGACGGGATCTAGAAAACAGTAGCGAATCGGAACCTCAAAGGAAAACCTAATCTTAGCTTCTAACCCGTTTTCTATATCACAATCAACAACAGAAATTAACGAGTCAAAATACAAGGTCAAAGCACTTTAAAGCAAAATAAAAGGGAAAGATTCCGCCGGAGCATCGTAGCCCCGACGAAGACCTGACAGCCATGATTACCTTCGGTGAGTATGTATGACGTTGTCCCTCTTCTTTTGCTTGTTGTTTCAAGTTTCTTCCTTTTCTTTCTATCCTTCTGTATCCACTCCTTGTTTTCTGTCTGATTCTGACTTTATCCTCTAATTGATTGTCATTTCCTTTTGCACACGATTGAAGGGGTCAAGCTCTTCAAACCCTGATTTTCAGTGTGAAAATCAGAGCTGAAATACAAAGTTTTAGCGGAGCTTTTCGGTGTAAGGTTCGTTTGGGATTTCAGCAGAGTGACGGTATTTTTCTTCTCTCCTTTTTCAATCGATTAGCTTTCCTTTTTATAGAGTGAAATGAGCTCCCAAAAATCGTGTGTGGATCCTTGGCAGATGGTGCAAAAAGGAATCATTCCGTTAGCATCAAATCTTTCTTTAGATTCTGGTGGGGACCAATGTAAATGTGGTAGGAAACGGATTTGATTGTGGTCCCAAAAAATCTCCAAATGCGTGGCCGTCTTCACTGAATCTCCCATCTAGTTTTGACTGCGGTGAAACCTTCAACAATTGAGGTAAGGAAATTGGTATTTACTGGCATATATTTTAACCTTAATTGATGACTTCTCAACTTCGATTCACAACACTTCTTCCGTTTTTGCTGATGTGAGGACTTAATACATTTAGGTATGAACTGCTGCTCAAGTATTTTCGAATCCTGTGAATCTTTGCCTTTGGTTTATCATAACAATTGTGTGCTTACAAGTCTTATGACCATTAAATTGATGCCATGTTCGATACTTGGTTTGGTATTTGGTAGGTGATCTGAATGATATTCAGGATGCTTGATGATACTTGTATGGATGTTAACCTTGTTGATGGCTGAGCTTGGATTGCTAGTCTGCTGTGTTTTACATGGTGGTAGTCATGATTGCTCTGTGATTCTATTACCATGAGGTTAGTCATATGCTGAAAACCTGTTAACTTGGAATGTGATGTTGTTAGCTATTGTGTTAGAAGTTTGAATGAATTTTTGCTATGGTAATGATTATTTTTGTTTTGGATACTTTGCTTGTGCGTGAGCTGATTTGTGGGTTGCTATGCTTGGTGATGCAGTAGTGGTTTGTGCAGTTTTTAGATCGTATATTTGATCAAGGTTAGATGGTTTGTTAACATGTTTCTTCTTGTCATGGTTCAGCATCTGTCATGGTTCTCTGATAATAGGTTCTATTGTAACAGTTTTTTTTTTGAAGCATACCCTGGCACTGTTTTGTTTTGGAGCATTATGGCGTTTAAACCAATCCCGTCTTTAATTGATGATTCATAATGCAATGGTCCTACCGCTATAGCTAAACCTTATGTCCCAAAAAGGTGAATCTTTAAATGTATCCTCATTTCCAAGTGTAGGCTAAGAGATACTCTCAACTGTGTTTAGCATGTTAGTTTTCTCGATTGTTTAACATCTCTGCTACCGACCAAATCCCTATCCAGTTATTAACATCAACATTCTGGAACTGAATCATCTATCTTGGAGTTGATAACCATCCTGCCATTGAAGGATAATCATGTTGCCAAGGTCTGCAACATGGCCTGCTGTGGGAGGAATACTCTGAACTTGTGTCTGTAGCCGTTTTTTGTTTTTTGGGTGTGACGGCTTGTTTTTGCTGTTTTGCCGTTCGGCAGTTTGTGATAGTTTTTCTTCTTTTGATCATAATTTCTTTGGGAAAATCCTTACTCATTGTTTCTTTGAATCCTGCAGGTTTCACTCATGATACCAAGTTTACTGCTTCTGGAAGTGTTTTGGTGAAGAGAGTGCATGGAGTTGTCGTGGTCAACTGTCATGATGTTTTAAGCTTATATACTTTTTTATTGTAATGTCCTCAAGTCTTTAGATCATAGGCCATGGCTGTGTGTAAATCATGAGGTCTACCAATATAACTGTAAACTATGCCCCTTACAAAATATATTCTCAGAAGGATCGTGCCCATATGGAAAAAGAATGGTTTTGTACATCTAAATTTGTATTTTTTGATCAAAAGTAACATTATTATGAAGTCCATAGAATACTGTTTCATTTTCTTTCTTATAGGAATTAAAAGACATTGAATCTAAATCCTCAGGAAATTTTCTCAAGTCAGGACCAGGAAATGCAAATCCTAAGCCATCCGTTAAATAGCTCTTTAGACGTGGCCCGAGATGAGTAGAAAAAAATGCTTATTTAATAAGAATGCTCGCCATGAGACGTGATGGACCATAATAATGCACCAATCTTGTAGGTCGGCCAAAAGGACTTGTTGATATGAATCAATTTGTACTTATGAACCAAATGATGCTTTTTATAATCTTGAATTAATGAGACGTGAGGCTTCAAGGGAACCTATACATGGAGTAGATGATGTCATTGACTACAATGACATGTACCATGCTCAATGAATGAATAACAATAATATGCATCTTGTAACACCCCGATGAAATAAGGCTAATTATTTAATTTAAATTAATATAATATTTATTGAATTTAATTAATGAATTGGAATATTATTGGATTATTATTGTTATTATTTTGGAATAATAATTATTGGAAAAATATATAAGTGTGAAGTAAGGAAAAGAATCCCACTTGGAAAAGAAAGTGTTTTCACGTGAAAACAGAGAAGCGGCTCAAAAAGAGGAAAAGGGCAAAGAGGCAGAGCAAGAGGAAGAAGGTTGGAAAAGAGAAAAGCTTGAAGCTTAAAGATTCGCCGGATTAATCAGGTAAGGGGGGTTTATCGTCGATTAATGGGTATTATGGGATAATATGTAATGGGTAGTGATAAACCGTTAAATTGACCCTAATTGGGATTGTGCATGTTGGAAAATTGTGATGAATAAGTTGTGTAAAATCTGAAATTTAATCCGTAATTAGATGGGTAGTGTTTTCCCGAACGTATGGCTTTTTACGGAATCGGAATCGGAGGTCCGGAAGTCCTCCAACGGCGGAAAATGCGGAGAATTCTGCATTCTGCCTTGTGTTAGCGCAGGAACTGCTGTTTTGTCTGCGTTAACCGGTTAACCCAGGGCGTTAACCGGTTAACACTGTTTTGAATTATGAAAATGTACTGTTTTGCCTGCGTTAACCGGTTAACCCAGGGCGTTAACCGGTTAACACTGTTGCGTTTTGCCAGAAAATGTGTTTTTGCCTGCGTTAACCGGTTAACCCAGGGCGTTAACCGGTTAACACTGTTGCAGAGTGGAAAAATTGGCTTTTTACTGTTGTGTACATAATTGAGAGTTGGCCTATGTTGGCATATGATGTAATAGGGATTATATCCCGCTGTTTTGAGCAGTATAGGTATTAGTAGAGAGTGCTAATACTGTGTTTAATTGATTGACATGATAATGATGTGTTGAT
The DNA here is from genome assembly GCF_024323335.1 of Lathyrus oleraceus. NCBI lineage: Eukaryota > Viridiplantae > Streptophyta > Magnoliopsida > Fabales > Fabaceae > Lathyrus > Lathyrus oleraceus. Next base: position 369,782,969 of record NC_066582.1, read on the forward strand.
ACATGTGTCGATGATGTATGATGATATGCATAATGTTGTGAATGTATATATTATGCGTGTATTGGTGAATGGACTGTTGTATGGCTTAGAGTGTGAGCATATGTCCATTGTGGAATTGTTGTTGATGTTGCATGCTAGATGATTAGTGTGCATAGTCTAGCCTTTGGGGCTGTAGCTAATTCCCATAGTGAGGAATTAGTGAGTGAATCATTGTGGAATTGTTGTTGATGTTGCATGCTAGATGATTAGTGTGCATAGTCTAGCCTTTGGGGCTGTAGCTAATTCCCATAGTGAGGAATTAGTGAGTGAGTCACTAGGTCTCAAATGAGTGGGACTAGTGAGCTTAGTAGCCGTATCTGGTTTTGATCGGTGAGCTTGAACTATATGTTCAAGAATAGTCGGTACCGCATGTGTGGAGTCTCATTGCATAATGTATGTATGGCGTATAATATGAATGGATGTATTCCAATATTATACGTGTGTTTGTGTTGTTATGAAGTATGATATGAGATTATACTTGTGTTTTATGTTGGTGTTGAGTATGATGTTGAGCTGATGTGCTGTTACTGAATGTATGTTGCAATTAGGGTGATTGATGTGTTAAATTACTTAACATGACATAATATTTTATAATGCTTATTATATTGATTAAGGAACTCACCCTTACAACTATTTTTCGGGTAACGAGAAATGAGTTGATTAGAAGCGAATGCTTGGAGTCTAGTGTAGTCTCCTTAGTGGGTCATGCTCTGATAGATGTAACATCGGGAGGGAATATTTTTAATTGTTTTGTGGTTGGTTGTTGGACCATTTTACATGTAATATGCTACATGTTTTGCATGATTGAGTTGACCTCTATCCGCTGCGTATTGTGCAAGTATTTTATGTTTTGAATTAAATAATGAGCATGACTACGTAATTGGTGTGAAATATTGTGTGACACCCTTGGTGCATAATTACTCTGATTGTTATATGTTAATATTTTAATTAAATATTTGGGGTATTTTAGAAGGGTGTTACATTAGTGGTATCAGAGCCTGGTTGGTCGAGTCGAGTCGTAATTATTCTGTTTCCCCTGTACAGGATAGGTGTTGTGTAACCCTATCAGTACTTATTGTTTAGCTTTTTGGGCTTTCAGAATAGAGATGGCTGGAAGAAGTAGAGACGATGCTGTGATTGCTGAGGCTCTGGGTATGCTAGCTGGAGTACTTGGAGGAAATCCGAATGTTGTGGGAATGGGAACTGCTCGTCAACTGAGTGAGTTCCAGAAGAACAATCCTCCAATGTTCAAGGGAGCATACGATCCAGATGGCGCTCAAAAGTGGTTGAAGGAAATAGAGAGAATCTTCCGAGTGACTGAGTGTGCCGATAACCAGAAGGTCAGGTTCGGTACGCATATGCTGTCAGAGGAAGCTGATGATTGGTGGGTTGCTACCCGCACTGAATTAGAAACTGCTGGTAATGCTGAGATCACTTGGGTCGTGTTCAGAGAGAGATTCCTGAGGAAGTACTTTCCAGAGGATGTTAGAGGAAAGAAAGAGATAGAGTTCTTGGAATTGAAGCAGGGTAACAGGTCTGTTACTGAGTATGCTGCTAAGTTCACAGAGCTGTCGAAGTGTGTGAAGTTTGAGAACGGGTTACGTCCCGAGATCAAACAGGCTATTGGATATCAGCGGATCAGAGTGTTTTCTGACTTGGTTGACTGTTGCAGGATTTTTGAACAGGATTCCAAGGCTAGAGCAGAGAGCTGTCAGCAGAGGGTTGATAGGAAAGGCAAGAATCAGAATGATCGCGGAAAACCCTATGCAGCTGGCAAAGGTTTCCAGAAGCAGAGTGGGATGAAGAGGCCTAGTGGGGGAGACTCTAGTGCTCCTGTTAAGTGTTATAGATGTGGTCGGGCTGGACATCGTGTTCATGAGTGTACCAGTGCTGAGATGAAGTGTTTCAAGTGTGGCAAGGGTGGTCATTTGGCTGCAGAGTGTCGGTTGAAGACTGTAACTTGTTTCAACTGTGGAGAGTTGGGTCATATCAGTCCACAGTGTCCTAAGCCGAAGAAAGAGAATCAGTCAGGAGGCAAGGTCTTTGCTTTATCGGGTTCTGAGACTTTTGTAGATGATCGTTTGATCCGAGGTACGTGTTATATTAATGGCTTTCCTCTTGTAGCTATTATTGACACCGGTGCTACTCATTCTTTTATATCTTTGGATTGTGCTGTGAAACTTAAGTTAGAGATATCTGAGATGTATGGTAGTATGGTGATTGATACTCCTGCAAAGGGTTCAGTGACTACTACTTCAGTTTGTTTGAATTGTCCTTTGAGCATTTTTGGTAGAGACTTTGGGATGGACCTAGTGTGTCTTCCACTTGTGCAGACTGATGTTATCTTGGGTATGAACTGGTTGGTGTTTATTGATGACATTTTGGCGTATTCAAAATCTGAAGAAGAGCATGCTGAGCATTTGAGAGTGGTCCTAGGAGTTCCACGAGAAAAGAAGTTATTTGCTAAACTGTCTAAGTGTGAATTTTGGTTAGAAGAGGTGAGTTTTCTTGGTCATGTGATCTCAAGAGGTGGTGTTGCTGCTGATCCTTCTAAGATAGAAGCGGTATCTAAGTGGGAAGCTCCGAAGTCAGTTTCTGAGATAAGGAGTTTTCTTGGTTGGCTGGTTATTATAGGAAGTTCATTGAGGGATTTTCTAAGTTAGCATTACCGTTGACGATGTTGACTAGAAAGGGGCAAGCGGTTGTTTGGGACTCAAAATGCGGAGAAGGTTTCCAAGAGTTAAAGAGAAGGTTGACTACTGCTCCTGTTCTGATATTTCCGAGTTCGTCGGAATCATTTGAAGTTTACTGTGATGCTTCATTGTTGGGATTGAGTGGTGTGTTGATGCAGAATAAGCAGGTTGTAGCTTATGCTTCGGGACAGCTGAGGGTTCATGAGAGGAACTATCCGACGCACGATTTAGAGTTGGCAGCTGTGGTGTTTGTTCTGAAATTGTGGAGGCATTATTTGTACGGGTCAAGATTTGAGGTTTTCAGTGACCATAAGAGTTTAAAGTATTTGTTTGATTAGAAAGAGCTGAATATGAGACAGAGGAGATGGTTAGAATTTCTGAAGGATTATGACTTTGGTTTGAATTACCATCCGGGTAAAGCAAATGTAGTAGCTGATGCATTGAGTCGGAAATCATTACATATGTCTATGTTAATGGTTAAGGAATTGGATTTAATTGAGCAGTTTAGAGATTTGAGTTTGGTGTGTGAGAGTACTCACAATAGTGTTAAATTGGGAATGTTGAAGTTAACGAGTGGTATTCTGGATGAAATCAGAGAGGGTCAGAAATCCGATATGCTTTTGGTTGATAAGTTGACTCTAGTGAATCAGGGTCAAGGTGGTGAATTCAGAGTTGATGAGAATGGCATTTTGAAGTTTGGTAGTCGGGTGTGTATTCCGGATGTTACCGAGCTTAAGAAGAGTATTCTTGAAGAAGGACATCGCAGTGGGTTGAGTATTCATCCTGGAGCTACGAAGATGCATCATGATTTGAAAAAGTTATTTTGGTGGCCAGGAATGAAAAGAGAAATTTCGAGTTTTGTTTATTCTTGTTTGACTTGTCAGAAGTCAAAGATTGAGCATCAGAAGCCGTCTGGGCTAATGCAACCGTTGGCTATTCCAGAGTGGAAGTGGGATAGTATTAGTATAGATTTTGTTTCTGGTTTACCGAGGACGATTAAGAATTTTGAAGCTATTTGGGTGATTGTTGACAGATTGACAAAATCGGCTCATTTCATTCCGATCAGAATGGATTATCCGTTAGAGAGATTAGCCGAGTTGTATATTGAGAGGATTATAAGTTTGCATGGTATTCCGTCGAGTATTGTTTCCGACAGAGATCCTAGATTTACATCGAAATTCTGGGAAGGTTTGCAGAGGGCTTTGGGAACTAAGCTGAGATTGAGTTCTGCATATCATCCGCAGACTGATGGTCAGACTGAGAGGACGATTCAGTCACTAGAGGATCTTTTGAGAGCTTGTGTCTTGGAAAAGGGAGGTAATTGGGATTGTTATTTACCTTTGATTGAGTTTACCTACAACAATAGTTTTCATTCGAGTATTGGTATGGCACCGTTTGAAGCTTTGTATGGTAGAAGATGTCGGACACCTTTATGTTGGTATGAGTCTGGTGAGAGTGCTGCGGTTGTACCGGAGATTGTTCAACAAACTACGAAAAAGATTAAGATGATTCAGGAGAAGATGAGAATTGCTCAGAGTCGTCAGAAGAGTTATCATGATAAGAGGAGGAAGTCACTTGAGTTCCAAGAGGGAGATCATGTGTTTCTTCGTGTTACTCCGATAACTGGTGTTGGTCGAACTTCGAAGTCGAAGAAGTTGACACCTCGATTTATTGGTCCTTATCAGATTTTGGAGTGGATAGGGGAAGTAGCCTATCGTATCGCTTTACCGCCGTCGCTTGCGAATTTGCATGAGGTTTTCATGTGTCTCAGTTGAGGAGGTACATTCATGATCCGTCGCATGTAGTCCAAGTAGATGATGTACAGGTGAGAGATAACCTGACTGTGGAAACATCACCTATGAGGATCGAGGATCGAGAGTTGAAGCAGTTGCGGGGTAAAGAGATTGCCTTGGTGAAGGTAGCTTGGGGAGGACCAGCAGGTGGCAATGTGACTTGGGAAATGGAGAGTAAGATGAAGGAGTCTTATCCAGAGTTGTTCACTTGAGGTATGTTTTCGAGGACGAAAACTCTTTTAGTGGGGGAGAGTTGTAACACCCCGATGAAATAAGACTAATTATTTAATTTAAATTAATATAATATTTATTAATTTAATTAATTAATTGGAATATTATTGGATTATTATTGTTATTATTTTGGAATAATAATTATTGGAAAAATATATAAGTGTGAAGTAAGGAAAAGAATCCCACTTGGAAAAGAAAGTGTTTTCACGTGAAAACAGAGAAGCGGCTCAAAAAGAGGAAAAGGGCAAAGAGGCAGAGCAAGAGGAAGAAGGTTGGAAAAGAGAAAAGCTTGAAGCTTAAAGATTCGCCGGATTAATCAGGTAAGGGGGGTTTATCGTCGATTAATGGGTATTATGGGATAATATGTAATGGGTAGTGATAAACCGTTAAATTGACCCTAATTGGGATTGTGCATGTTGGAAAATTGTGATGAATAAGTTGTGTAAAATCTGAAATTTAATCGGTAATTAGATGGGTAGTGTTTTCCCGAACGTATGGCTTTTTACGGAATCGGAATCGGAGGTCCGGAAGTCCTCCAACGGCGGAAAATGCGGAGAATTCTGCATTCTGCCTTGTGTTAGCGCATGAACTGCTGTTTTGTCTGCGTTAACCGGTTAACCCAGGGCGTTAACCGGTTAACACTGTTTTGAATTATGAAAATGTACTGTTTTGCCTGCGTTAACCGGTTAACCCAGGGCGTTAACCGGTTAACACTGTTGCGTTTTGCCAGAAAATGTGTTTTTGCCTGCGTTAACCGATTAACCCAGGGCGTTAACCGGTTAACACTGTTGCAGAGTGGAAAAATTGGCTTTTTACTGTTGTGTACATAATTGAGAGTTGGCCTATGTTGGCATATGATGTAATAGGGATTATATCCCGCTGTTTTGAGCAGTATAGGTATTAGTAGAGAGTGCTAATACTGTGTTTATTTGATTGACATGATAATGATGTGTTGATACATGTGTCGATGATGTATGATGATATGCATAATGTTGTGAATGTATATATTATGCGTGTATTGGTGAATGGACTGTTGTATGGCTTAGAGTGTGAGCATATGTCCATTGTGGAATTGTTGTTGATGTTGCATGCTAGATGATTAGTGTGCATAGTCTAGCCTTTGGGGCTGTAGCTAATTCCCATAGTGAGGAATTAGTGAGTGAATCATTGTGGAATTGTTGTTGATGTTGCATGCTAGATGATTAGTGTGCATAGTCTAGCCTTTGGGGCTGTAGCTAATTCCCATAGTGAGGAATTAGTGAGTGAGTCACTAGGTCTCAAATGAGTGGGACTAGTGAGCTTAGTAGCCGTATCTGGTTTTGATCGGTGAGCTTGAATTATATGTTCAAGAATAGTCGGTACCGCATGTGTGGAGTCTCATTGCATAATGTATGTATGGCGTATAATATGAATGGATGTATTCCAATATTATACGTGTGTTTGTGTTGTTATGAAGTATGATATGAGATTATACTTGTGTTTTATGTTGGTGTTGAGTATGATGTTGAGCTGATGTGCTGTTACTGAATGTATGTTGCAATTAGGGTGATTGATGTGTTAAATTACTTAACATGACATAATATTTTATAATGCTTATTATATTGATTGAGGAACTCACCCTTACAACTATTTTTCAGGTAACGAGAAATAAGTTGATTAGAAGCGAATGCTTGGAGTCTAGTGTAGTCTCCTTAGTGGGTCATGCTCTGATAGATGTAACATCGGGAGGGAATATTTTTAATTGTTTTGTGGTTGGTTGTTGGACCATTTTACATGTAATATGCTACATGTTTTGCATGATTGAGTTGACCTCTATCCGCTGCGTATTGTGCAAGTATTTTATGTTTTGAATTAAATAATGAGCATGACTACGTAATTGGTGTGAAATATTGTGTGACACCCTTGGTGCATAATTACTCTGATTGTTATATGTTAATATTTTAATTAAATATTTGGGGTATTTTAATTAAATATGTGACACCCTTCGGGGTTTGTTTTAATTCTGACGGGGCTACCACTAGCAGATTGCTTACTAAGTGTGGGGGTGTTTTTCGTGACAGTCAAGAAAGATAACTTTGTGGCTTTCATAAGACTATTGGTGATTGCAATAGTCTTGCTACAGAATTCTGGGGTGTCCTTATGGGTTTGGAGCTTGCTTGGAAGAGAGATTTCAAGAACCTTATTGTTCAAGATGGCAAAAAGACAGTAGCAGATGCTCTCCAAGGGTCGCCTTTGAAGTCTAAACAAGGTTCGACTTTGGCTAGGCATATTCTTCTTCTCCTTCAGCATTTTAAAGAAGTGCATTCATTCACATTTTTAGAAAAAATATTAAGTGTGCTGATTTTTTAACCAAACTAGATTTGTCCAGTTTTGATGGTTGTATCTGATTCTATGATAATTTTTTTAGTAACGGTTCAAATGTCTATGAGACATGCTGCCTAATGTCTCCTCATTTTAGACCTTTGATCCTCCAATTTTACTAATAAATAAATATATATTTGATTAAACAAACTTAAAAAATTATTATTTTTATTATATGAGTTAAATAGTTTAAGTTTCAAATTCTGAAACGTCCCCAAAAAAAACTATTTACTTACATTCTGAATTTAAAAGAATATACATTTCAAATTCTGAGTTGTCACCAAAAAAAATTCTATCAATGAAAGCCCTAATCGTCACCAAAAATATATATTATATTTTATATTTCAAAGAATTTAAATTTCAAATTCTGAATTTATTACCATCAATTACATCTAAAATTATTATATTACTTTTCACAATATAAATTCATAATTTAAAAAACAAATACTTTTAAAATTACTGACTTAAATTTATTTATTTATCTTCTATTTTGCTAAAATTGTATTTTTTTACTCTCCAATTTTTAAAACTAATATTTTGGTTCGCTATTGAACAACGCTGCATTATTTTTAGTTTTCAAAACTTTACTTTCATTAGAGAGGTACTTCATTTCAAAATTATTTTACCAAACAAAATTTATCTCAAAATCAACATCATTTTACTTTTTCAATATCAATTTCTTTCAGAATGCCATTAAATAATTAAAACTTCTTTCAAGTCATTATTCTCCTATACATTTATGACAATTTATAAAAACCTTAAACTATTCTTATTTTAGGATGGAATGAGTAAGCAATCAATAGACATTTATGAACTAATAAAATATATCATTATTTTTATAATTAATTTTCTTTTTTATTTTATTTGTATTAAAATATTACAAATATATTAAAACGAACTTTTAGATTTTTTTTTCAAAATAACCATTATTTTCAAAAATAATTCCAAAATAACCAATTATTCAAAAATATTACCAAAATAATCAGGTTTGATAGAGGATGCGGCAGATGAATTGACGTACCCCCAATACATGAAGAGGAGGCGCCAATAGCATTGACGCATGCATTAGACTCCTCGTGAGGAGGCGCCAATGCTAGTGGCGCCTACATTGGGCCTCATGAGGAGGCGCCAATTTTAGTGGCGCCTATGTATGTTTGATTGGTGTATGCGCCAATTCATGTGGCGCATACACCCCCTGCTATTTTTTTTTAATTATTAATATTTAATTTTTATTATTTAATAAAAAAGAAATAGTAATGAAAAAAAATTCATTGATGATGTAATAATTGGTTACATTGGACTGACAATAAACTAATGACCCGTCCGATTATAACGTCCCCCTGTTCCACATCCCGGTGCGTTAGTTTATCTCCTAGGTCTTCCACGATTTTCTTGAGGTGTTTGGGGTCTTTGTGTGCTGACCTGATCGAGCGATGGTTGGTTGGAAGGTCCAACGGAAGTTCCAGCGGTATTTGATAGATGTGTCATCATTTGCTCCCAATATCCGGAGGGGCTCTGGCCAACGGCGCATCCGTAATGGAGTTCGGTGCCCATGTCATCGTAGTTAGGGCGTTGTGGTTGAGTGAATTGGGGACGATATAGTTGCCCAAATTGGGTCATTGAGTCGTTTTGGAAACAAAGCAATGGTTTCTGGGGCGACTATAGTTAAACAATGGTTGGGTGTTATTGATGGGGGCCTACGATGAAGTGACCCATATGAATCATCTGGGCTATAGACAGTTGTGGTTGCGGGGTTTGATTCTTGGTTTCGTGTTTGAGTGAGAGGTATGAATGGATTGCGACGTTGGATGGTTGGTTGTTGGGTGGTTGGCATGAACGGGTTGCGATGTTGGGTGTTTGGTTGTTGTGTGTATGTGGTTGGTTGATGTTGTATGGTTGGTTGTTGGGTTTGGGTGGGTTCACATTGGTGTTGGGTGGTGAATTGTTGTGGGGCATACGATGACGAAGCATGTTGGCGTGGATCCATCAAATACCGCGGCTCAGATACAAATTGTTGAGTTGTTACCGATCTAAACCATGCCATATATTTTGTTGAGTCGGTCTTGCACCATGGATATCTGGTTCGTTCAAGATGTGTTGTCTTTGACTCCTCTATGGACGACACATGTCTTTTGCAAAGTCTCTCCAATCAGAATAATCCCATTGTGCATCAAACACGTGGGGGATTCTGGAATCTGTTGTAGCATTCAGAACTGCAGTTTGACCCGGTCACTCTGGTGCATTTCCACCATAGTGAATCGGATAACCGGTGTCTTCGTTGTCCAAACTGCAGCATCGTCATGGTTCACATCATGATCCAGACCCAGATATGGCCTCCAGACAAACTGTAAAACAATACGTAACGATTAGATGGAAAATAATTTGAGAAGTATTTTTAAATTAAAATATAGTTGGGTAGGATTATTACATCGTCATGTCCAATGTGGTCCAATAGATTTCAATAGACTACAATAGCGTGTTTCAGACACCTGTTGTAGTTCATTTCCCTTACTGACCACCTAAGATAAAAAAGAAGTGAAAAATATTATTTACTATTAATTATAATATAAAATATAATTAACTAAATGGTGAATGGTAAAGTGTTAGACTTACTTGGTTGCAAACGGGAACACGAATGAGCGCTCATTTATCGGGGCGAGCGACGACATTCTTGACCAACCCCAAGCTTGAAGCAAATACGCACATGAAAAAAAATATAGGTATTCTTTTTTGTAGTTCTATACATTGCACTATATAGATGGGCCAATACAGCTGAACCCTAACTATAAGTGTTTACCTTATTAATGTTGCGTAATAAAGGTAAATACATTATATTTACAAAATAACCTGTACTTTCTGGAAACAAAAAATTATCAAATAAAATCATAATACAACACCAAGCTTTTATTATTTTCTCATACTCGGTTGAATCGTCGGGAATTACTATACTGGCATAATATTGTTTAAGGTATTTTAAACTTATACCTTGCTCCCTTGCTTGACCGGACGTGTCTCCCTCAGTTTCGTCGTCTAGCAAATGGGCACCCAATAATTCATTGCAGATATTGTTGTCTTGGTTAACTCGATCATTCAGTGCCTTTCCATCTATACGGAGACCCAACAACATGTACACGTCCTCAAGTGTGACGGTACACTCACCAATCGGAAGGTGAAATGTGTGGGTCTCGGGTCTCCACCTCTCCAACAAAGTTAGAATGAACTTGTAGTCCACAGAGTACGAAACAATGTTGAGTAGATTTCCAAATCCACATCCTCTAATATATGGTTCTATTAAAGGATCGTGGGGTACATATTCATGTACACGACATCTAAACCGCTTCGGATCCTAATAATAAAAAAGTAAGAAAATGCAATTAGAAGAAGAAATACATAATCAACAAGCACAACTCTATAAGAAGTAAGAAAAACATAGATAACAAAGGTATAAGACTAAAAATAGAAAAGGTAAAAAGAGAGAGATGACATACAAATGCCGATATATTCTCGAGCGTGCCTCTATGTTCATCGCCCATAGTCAACAAAGACATGATTTGATTATGCAAAGCTTGAGTGTGGTAGAGGAAACAAGTGTGGTAGAAGAATATAATTGAGTATTGATGAAGATGATTTGATATTGTTGATATGAGAGGCTATTTATAGATGAATGAGTGAGTAGGTTTGCAACCTAAGATGAATGTGATTGGTTGCATGGAATGGCAAGAGAAGACAAGGGAATGACAAACTTCAGAAATCATGTGAGAGATAGCATGTGAGGAATCTCTTCTAGGCGCATGTGAAGAATCAACATGTAAGGGAAGATGCGCCATTCCTCTTGGCGCCTACATGTGATTCTTCACATGCAAGGAAGAGGCTCCCTTCCTCTTGGCGCCTTAGTGTAGGGCAATGGGAAGGGGCGCCCTTCCTAGTGGCGCATAAGACCAATTTTTGTGAAGAGGCACCCATCCTTTTGGCGCCCTAGTTACTTTATGGCGCCTAGGGAATGGGCGCCTAGGTGGGAATCTCAGGGCTCAGGCGCATGTGTGTTCTTGCCACTCTTTTCTCTGCATGGTTGATTCTTTCTACTACATGCATGGTCAAGTTTGTACAAACAATGACCAAGTTATCAATGCAACGACCAAGTTAGCAATGAAACATTATTTATGTTGTGTAGATGAACAACTTAGGAATGCATTCAATTCCCTTAAAGATATCTACATATTTAATATTTCAACAAAATGTCTTCCACAAGCTGAGGTGAATGTTCTAGATGACAAAGAAGAAGAATCTGAGATCATGGTTGATTCGATGGTGAACGCTGAAGAGGAAGAGGAGCCAATACCAACAAGTTATGTATACTGCCCACCCCAACAGATGACAAGGTTAAATTTGGGTTCAGATGAACCTTTAGCAGATGTATGGTACAATCCTTACGTGCAGATGCAAGGATCTTTGAAACAAGGAGACACATTTCGCACAAAAGAGGAATGTGTAAGAGCCATTAACAAATTCCACATGCAACTGTCATCTGATTTCAGAGTTGACAGAACTGACGCATCGAGGTATAAAGTTTATTGTCCGAATGAGCACTGCCTTTTTATGTTGTCAGCTTCCTACCGGAAGAGGAGCGAGTCTTGGGAGATTGGATCAATGGGTCCAGATCACACATGCATGCGGACAAACCCAATCCAGGATCATCGTAAATTAATCTCTCAGCTAATATATGATGAAATATTATCTGTTATTAGCGACAATCCATCATTAAAGGTGAGTACAATAATCTCGCATATTAGGGTAGAGTACGAGTACACTCCATCATATAGGAAGGCATGGATAGCTAGGACAAAATCTATTGAAAAAGTGTTTGGCAATTGGGAGGAGTCTTACAAACAACTTCTAAAATACTTGTTGTCTCTAAAATAATATGCTCCCGGAACAATTGTCAAGCTGGAAACAAATTGTCCGCCTATACACCAGATGGTACGTGTGCTGTTGGAAATAAATATTTCACCGTCTATTCTGGGTGTATCAACCAGGTATCATAGGTTTTTCTTTCTGTAAACCAATTATACAAACTGATGGTACATGGTTGTACGGAAAATACAAAGGAACGTTACTGATGGTAGTGGCACAAGATGGGAACATCAATATTTTTTCAATCGTCTTTGCCCTAGTTGAAGGGGAGACTGCTGAGGGATGAAGTTTTTTCCTAAGAAATCTCAGATTGCACGTTGCACCTCAGCCTAACTTATGTTTGATCTCCGACAGACACCCTTTAATCATCAGTGCATATAATAACATTGACAACGGCTGGCAAAATCCTCCTTCGACGCATGTCTTATGTAATAGACATATTGCTCAGAATTTCATGCGGGAAATCAAAGATAAGACGTTGCGGAAGAAGGTTGTCAATGCAGGTTACGCATTATCAGAACCTTCTTTCAAACACTACCGCAAGGAAATAAGATTGTCAAACGAAGATGCGGTACGGTGGATCCATGGTATTCCTTTGGAGAAGTGGACTAGGGCATACGACAACGGTCAACGTTGGGGCCACATGACAACAAATCTTGTGGAATCAATGAACTCTGTCTTCAAAGGCATCCGTAACCTACCAATAATCGCTTTGGTGCATGCTACATATTTCAAGCTAAGGGCGTTGTTTGAAACCAGACGCTTAAAATGGAGTTCAGTGTTGCAATCTGGACAGTTGTTCAGTGATGCTTCGATGAAATTCATCAGACATGAAGTTGCCAAAGCAAACACACATGTGGTTACGGTCTTTGACCGAAGTAAAGGTTGGTTTAGTGTTGTCGAGTCCATGGATCACAATGAGGGCATGCCGATGGGACAGTACAGAGGCGAACTAGATAGAGGTTAGTGCGACTGCAGAAAGTTCCAAGCCTTTCGTACCCCCGCTCCCATGTCCTTGTGGCATGCTCAAAGGTTCGAAGGGATCCATCATACTTGTTATCTGAAGTTTACAAAATCGTCAGTCTTTCAAATGTTTATAAAATTAGTTTTTTTGTAGTGGCAAAAGAGGATTATTGGCCAGAATATCAAGGGGACATCGTCTGACACAACGAAGTTATGCGAAGGAAGAAAAAGGGTCGCCCAAACAGCATCCGAATTCGAACCGAAATGGATACGGCGAACAAAATGGTTAGACTATGTAGTTCATGCCGTCAACTAGGTCACAATCGTAATAACTGTCCTAGTGTTAGAATGAGCACAACCAGCTAAATTTACATGTACCTCTATTGCAATATATGAAAAATTAAATTTATTTCATATTAGACGTCTGTCATGAAAGTACCATTGCATAAACAGTAAGACATATAATTATAACAAATACAAGAACTATGCAATTACAACCAGCAAAACAATTTTGAACATGTAATGCATCATCCTACGAGCGTCTTGGTCTGTCTTAATATCCACCAATTCGCGTAATTCTACGTGTTGGTTGAACGTGGACACAAGCCATTGTATTCTTCTAATCCGTTCACCCTCTCCAATTTCTCCCTCTAACCAACTGTACAACGTCGGATTAAGATGTTCAAACATATTTGTGTTCCAAAGTCGAATCTGTACCGGAGCCGCATCGGCAGAAAATATTACATCAGCACATTGTTTTTGAATGTATGCAGACATTGTTGAAACAGGGAAAATTGAAATTGATGGTGGTTGAATTGTATTAGGAGATGAGTTTGAGTGAAAAATATTGCATCCAATGCGTGGTATTTATAGAGACGGACAAAACATGTGGGCGCTTGAAGGATTGACGCCCACATGACCATCACATGCAGCCAGATGAATTAGCGCCCACACAACCAAATGCACCTAGGCGCCACTAGCATTGACGCCTCCTCATGAGGCCCAATGCAGGCGCCACTAGTATTGGCGCCTCCTCATGAGGAGCGCAATGCATGCGCCAATGCTAGTGGCGCCTCATCGTGAGGACCGCAATGCATGCGCCAATGCTATTGACGCCTCCTCTTTATGCATTAGGGGTGCCCCAGTTCATCTGACGCATCCTCTACCAAACCTGGTTATTTTGATAATTTTTTTAAATAATTAGTTATTTTGAAAAAAAAATAAAAATAATTATTATTTTGAAAAAAAATTCCAAACTTTTACCTACTTCCTCTTCAAGAACACCCATATTAATCCTATTTGAATCTGCTCAAACTTCAACAAAATTCAAGAAACCGATATCCTGAATTTCACAAAACTCCCAATATCTCTATATCTGAGTACAATTATCGTACTATGTAATCAAGCTTCATGTTAATCCAATTCATAGAGGATATGAACTCTACTATTTTCATTAACTTGTGCCATAAGACAATGATTCAATTAGTAAAAAATATGGGCATACAAAAGTATATAGACAATCATGAATATGGTATCTATCGGTTATATATAACTGTCAACTGAATATGGTTTCAGAGTTATAGATATATCCAAAACCTACAATGCTTAAAACCAACAGTACAACAGTAACAATTGACCCCAAACTCCATATAATATAACTATACTTAATCCGATTCAAAGCCATAATTCAGAAAGAAAGGAAATAGCATAACAATAACCAATTTCTTTTTCTACATATCATTACAATGACATTCAAGATTAGCCCATGGTTCAAAAAGTTACAGAATAATTAAACCTATAATTTAAAGCCTAGTGTCGAGGGTGAGGCACAAATTGGTATTATTCTCCAGCTCAGCCAAGTGATTATGCATGAAAAGGATACCACATTTTCTCTGGGAGAAGCAATTTAAGCATTCTAAGAGAAACTTGAGAAATACTCATCAATCTGCATAAAAATGCTCAGTAGACATCAAAGAGTAAAGGTAATCAGAAGAACTGTTACCCATGGTTTTAAACTGCTTTCCACAAGAACGGCGACAGTAATTGTGACTACAAGTCTACAACCTATGCTTTTCAAGATCTCAACAACCACATCAAATCCAGCTATATCTGACTACAATATTCTACATATCAAATATCATAACATAACCACCACAACTGTAATTAAAAACCTTACTTATATGATAACAAGATGTGCATAAAGTAAACCAGGGTGTTACAATTTGATTACATTACATGTTTTAACTGAACCAAAATAAAAAACATAACGAACAGGCTTTTCCTTTCTGTTTTACAGGTAAACCGAATGCTAAATTAAGCCGATAAATAAGAGACTCGTCTGTCATCATTCATTAACTATGAAAATATGGAATACACAAAAATGCTCATCACCAATTCACCACCACTATCACTAATTACTACCACAATAACTAATAACTAACATGTGCTTGTGATCAAAACCATAAACACATCCAACCAAGCCAACAACATATAAACAATTTCATCAATTACACCATATCTTGATAAAAACAAAAAATTGCCATTTAGATCTATGAAACACTGGCACATATATAGACACGACACACAGGACTAGTTGAATAATGCGGTAATGCGGAATACCAAACACACACCTTCAATCTGAAGTGTCAATGCTACATAGTCATGATCAATCATCATCATCATGATCACTCTCATCACTGAAATACCCAGCTTTCTTCCCTTTCTTCTTCGTCTTGTTGTTGTCCAAACCCTCATCATCATTTCTGTTTCTCCCCAGCAACCTTTCACCCGCTTCATCATCCACAACAGAAGCCCAATTATCGTCAAACTGCTCCACAGCAATCTGACCACCCTCCTCCTCCTCCTCATCACCTTCCTCCTCCCCATCCCTATCCCTCAGCCCACTAAATCCCCGTCGCGGCTTCTTAGGCTGAGGCCGCGGCCTCGGCCCCAACTGATTCTTAGGACACTCATACGACAAATGACCATGCCCCCCACACTCATAACACAAAGCAGTCTCAGTATTGTACACGCGCTTCCGAATAAACTCCGGAGCACGTCCATTATCAGCAGCAATAGAAGCAGTTAGAGTCCTTCCATTGAGAATCTTCTTATTCATCTCCGCCACGGCGCGTTGGGCGTCATTACGAGAAACGAATTGGACAAACGCGACACCGCGGCTTAGGCGCGTGTGACGGTCTTTGAGAACGGTTACACGCGCGATGCGGCCGAAAGTAGAGAAGAGCGTATGGAGATCGGAGTTTGTTAGGGAGTAATCTAGATTAGAAACGTATAGCGTCGATTTTGATGGTGCTAAGGGTTCACCTGTTCCTCCTATTGATGATCCTTTGTTGTTCGGTTTTGATTGGGGTTGATTACTGGATGTGGTGTCGGTGGTGGTGTTGGGGGTTGAGGACGAAGCGCAGTAGCGGTAGTAGAAAACGTCGTCGTCTTCATCGTTGTCGCTGTGTTTTCGTTTGTGTTTCTTCTTGCTTGACATTTTTTTCGGTTCAGGTTTTTTGTTTCCGGCAACGGCGTTCGGTTTCCGGCGACGGAATTAGTTCTCCGATGCTTCTTTAATCTATAGAGGAAATCTGAGAGTGGAGAGATTCTATAATGCGTTTGAGAAACCCTAGAGAAGTGAAGCGAAACTCCAAGCGGATCTGGACATGGATCCGGATATTTTGGATTGGTTTTATATATGGTTTTATCCATTCTTATTTTTTTATAAGCAGTACTATCCATATGTAAATGGACAACTTGCTCACCGCCAGAGTACTTGTAAAGATAGCATAAAACTAAAAATTATTATGTTTTAATATTTTTTTATTTAATTGGTCAGCCACCCATCTGCATATATAAATTTTAATAATTTTTTGTTAGTATGATGCTAGATTTTTTAAGACAAAAATTTCTAGTTCGTTAGATATACAATTTTATTATATTATTTTAGATTATATTTTAATATCTTAAGATAAATAGAGTTATTGAAATTTAGCAAAAATAGAATAGAGTGAAATAGAAATTTTATTACTTTATTATTTGAATAATTAGCGATAAAAACAAAGTAAGTTTTTGATTCTGCTCATATAAAAGAGAAACAATACTGATGGAAAGTGATGAAAATTTTCATTCTGCTCATATTAAAGGGAACAATACTCGTAGAAAGTGATCAATACTAGTAGAAAGTGATGTAATTTTTTATTCCTCATATCTAAGGGAAACAATGCTAATGAAAAGTGATGAAATGAAATAAAATAGAATAATAAAATTTTATTATACTGGATCTGATTTTAATTAACTCAAACAATGTAATCTTATTCTATTTCATCTCATATCACTTCATATCATCTCATTGCATCAATTTAAGCAAAACCTTAGTCTAATAACTTCAGTTTCACAACATTTAAAAACTCTTATGTAGAATTTGTCCAGAATTGAAGAGGACTCATCTCTTACTAGAAACTCAACAATTAATTTGTTTTCAAAAGTAATGCTTTATTTATACGCTTAGATTATGTTTGGACATCTTAAAATGAAGATATAAGAATAAAAATGAACATAGTGAATCAACAAAATTAGAAGTACATACGATTAAAATGCATCAAAATCGATGACATCTTTTTAAATTTATTGAACTTTTCGCATTAGACTTTTTTCTATTGTATTATTTTTCAACATCATTTAATTTCTAGAACTCATGCATCCTATCCAAAAAAGCAAAGTTCTCACTCAGATGTTTCTTCCTTAAGACGTTCTCTCCATTCTACGAATGTTGGTGGTAGAGGACACCCTCGTTTCAAATAAGCTTGTATAAAATGCATCTTAGTAGCAATCTGTCTAATCAAGACAACCCGACCATTTAAATTATTTGGAGGGCAACTTAGCAGAGGGAAAACGATTTACGAAAAACTATGTCTTGTAAACTAAACTAAAACTCAGTCATATACATTTGATATAAGATGACTCATTTCAGAAAAATTCATCCACTTTATTGTCGTTGTGGGGACACCAATTTTACTAAGAATCAAAGGATTTTGAATAGCTTGTATTTGTGCATTAGTCATATAGAGTCGCATGTAATTGTCGCACCTCAAAAAAAGATGATAATGCGATCCCTCGCGATAGGACGCGGAAAAAAAAATGTTGTTCGAAACAGAGTCGCCACCGAACTTTATTTATTCCAATGAAGGAATAGGAAAATATCGAGAAAACCTTTAGAAATAAGAATAATGGTCGTCGCAACCATATTCGGGTTCGGGAGTCGATTACGCAAGGGGAAGGTATTAGCACCCCTCACGTCCGTTGTACTCAACGGGAACCTTTTAGTCTGATTTTGCTATTTGACTGTTAATTGACTGTTTATCTGCTTGCTTCGAGTAATTAGAATTGATGATAGATGTGGATGAAGACCTCAGGATGGGGGAAATGGGAGGTTTTTTATTAGTGTGCTCGCGAAGATACAGCAATCTCCTGCCTACGTATCCTTATGGTGCAATAAGGAAATCAGAGCATTCGTAGTTCGGGCTACTACGAATATTGGTTGTGTTTTGTTTTGATGAACGACTGTGTAGGTCGGCGTTCTAACGGCTAAACACTGGCTTGTCTACTCTCGGTGGAGGCTCTAGCACTGGTTTGTTGTGCGCATTAGAAAGGATTGACAGTGTTCTTTTTGAAAGGGTTTTGGTCACGCGGGGGTGACGAGTTGAATTGACGTGTTTGGATTTGATTGGTTTCGATCGCTCGAGGGCGAGAAGTTAGGTTTGATTTGTTGATGATTTGAGGAACGACGAAAGATTGAGCAATATGGTGTACACCAATCGTTCAATTCTTTCGAGGAATAATAAGGCGTGCGCCTTCTATTCCCTTTTCGTTCGAATTGTTTTGAAAGTTTGTTTGTGGATGTTGAATACGCACGGTAGTGAGGCGTACGCCTCCTACTTGCTTATTCAAAGAATAACGAGGCGTACGCCACCTATTCCCTTATCCAAGTTTATTTAACGTGTTTTAGTCGGAAGTCGATAATTTGTGCAATATGGCGTACGCCAATTATCCAAATAATCGAGAGACGGTGAGGCGTACGCCTCCCATCTTTTATCACCCGAGGTTTAAATTGTAAAAAGATATGTTTAGATATTGTATTCGATTTATGAAGATAGCTTGAATTTTGGGTTGGTAGGTTTGGATTTGTCGATGATTTGAGCAAGGTGGCGTACGCCAATTATTCAAATAATCAAGGAGTGGTGAGGCGTACGCCTCCCATTCTCTATTGAAGTTGTATAGTTTATTTTGTAAAATTGGGTTTGATATAAGAGGTGATTTGAGTTTATTCGATTGTGTTTTAAGTTTGATGACAAAAACTCGAGCAATGTGGCGTACGCCAATTATTCGAATAATCGAAAGATAGTGAGGCGTACGCCTCCTATCCTCTTTATTATCATAAATTTAGAATTAAATGTTTTAGAATTTGTAGTTGATTTGGAAAATGATTTGAATATGATGGTTGAAGTTTAGAAATAATTTGAATTTAGAACCTATGTTTGATTTGAAAAATTGATTTGAAATTGTATGATTATTAGGGTTTTAATTGAATGACGAAAATCCGAGCAATATGGCGTACGCCAATTATTCGAATAATCGAGAGATAATGAAGCGGATGCTCACTATTCTCCTTTTCATTCAAAGATTAATTATTAAAAATAAAACTTTTAGAATTTATAATTAATTGGTGGAGTGATTTTAATTTTATGGAGTTTTAGGGTTTTAAATGAATGACGAAAATCCGAGCAATATGGCGTACGCCAATTGTTCGAATAGTCGAGAGATAGTGAAGCGGAGGCTTACTATTCTCCTTTTCATTCAAAATTAAATTAAATAATTTTTAAGAGAATACTATTTAAATACGGTGAATTTGAATTTATTTAGAATTAATATACTTTTGGGAAAGACTATTTGGTATTGGACCAACGTCAAACTTATTTATTAGAAAATAAAGTAAATTATTTGTTGACGTTAACCATTAATCCACCATTTAACTAATTATAATATTATAACAAGATAAAAAGAAGAGTTGAAAATAGTAATCGAAACCGAACTAATAAATATTTCTAATATTAGTGTTATCTTAATTTTAATTAAAACAATCAAGAATAGCTCATAAACCAAGTAGACCAAATTGGAATGTTTGGGAAATAAATAAAAAGTTAGGCCCTAAACATTGGATCAAAGAAGGCCCAAGGGACTTAAAGTAGTGTTATTTTCGGGATGGGCCACAAGGCCCAAAATCCTCTCCTACTCAGCCAAGTGGTACCGCCGAGAAGAGAAAAGGTTGGCCTCGGTTTACCTACCGCCACGCGCATCATTGTTCATTGATAACATCATAAAGATTTTGGGAACATAATCTGACAGCACCCAAGTATCTATCATCAATAACATTAATTTACTCTTAATAATATTTTAAAAGAAGAAACAATCACCCCTTAAAGCAAAGAAATAAATCAAAATAATTTTGTCTCTCTCTCTTAAAACGACTCTTCATTCTTTCTGGAAAATATCCTCTCCCTATTAAATCGTGTGCATGGTCCCAATCCAAAACTGCAGAGAGAGAAATTTTTTTTGAAAGGAAACCGATGAACACCCTTCGGTGTTCATCCTCAAACAAACCAGGACTCGAACATGAAGTTCAAAACTTCCAACGTGACAAACGACCACAATCCCCTCAAACCTCCAAATCCTCGACGGGATCTAGAAAACAGTAGCGAATCGGAACCTCAAAGGAAAACCTAATCTTAGCTTCTAACCCGTTTTCTATATCACAATCAACAGCAGAAATTAACGAGTCAAAATACAAGGTCAAAGCACTTTAAAGCAAAATAAAAGGGAAAGATTCCGCCGGAGCATCGTAGCCCCGACGAAGACCTGACGGCCATGATTACCTTCGGTGAGTATGTATGACGTTGTCCCTCTTCTTTTGCTTGTTGTTTCAAGTTTCTTCCTTTTCTTTCTATCCTTCTGTATCCACTCCTTGTTTTTTGTCTGATTCTGACTTTCTCCTCTAATTGATTGTCATTTCCTTTTGCACGCGATTGAAGGGGTCAAGCTCTTCAAACCCTGATTTTCAGTGTGAAAATCAGAGTTGAAATACAGAGTTTTAGCGGAGCTTTTCGGTGTAAGGTTCGTTTGGGATTTCAGCAGAGTGACGGTATTTTTCTTCTCTCCTTTTTCAATCGATTAGCTTTCCTTTTTATAGAGTGAAATGAGCTCCCCAAAATCGTGTGTGGATCCTTGGCAGATGGTGCAAAAAGGAATCATTCCGTTAGCATCAAATCTTTCTTTAGATTTTGGTGGGGACCAATGTAAATGTGGTAGGAAACGGATTTGATTGTGGTCCCAAAAAATCTCCAAATGCGTGGCCGTCTTCACTGAATCTCCCATCTAGTTTTTACTGCGGTGAAACCTTCAACAATTGAGGTAAGGAAATTGGTATTTACTGGCATATATTTTAACCTTAATTGATGACTTCTCAACTTCGATTCACAACACTTCTTCCGTTTTTGCTGATGTGAGGACTTAATACATTTAGGTATGAATTGCTGCTCAAGTATTTTCGAATCCTGTGAATCTTTGCCTTTGGTTTATCATAACAATTGTGTGCTTACAAGTCTTATGACCATTAAATTGATGCCATGTTTGATACTTGGTTTGGTATTTGGTAGGTGATCTGAATGATATTCAGGATGCTTGATGATACTTGTATGGATGTTAACCTTGTTGATGGCTGAGCTTGGATTGCTAGTCTGCTGTGTTTTACATGGTGGTAGTCATGATTGCTCCTGTGATTCTATTACCATGAGGTTAGTCATATGCTGAAAACCTGTTAACTTGGAATGTGATGTTGTTAGCTATTGTGTTAGAAGTTTGAATGAAATTTTGCTATGGTAATGATTATTTTTGTTTTGGATACTTTGCTTGTGCGTGAGCTGATTTGTGGGTTGCTATGCTTGGTGATGCAGTAGTGGTTTGTGCAGTTTTTAGATCGTATATTTGATCAAGGTTAGATGGTTTGGTAACAGGTTTCTTCTTGTCATGGTTCAGCATCTGTCATGGTTCTCTGATAATAGGTTCTATTGTAACAGGTTTTTTTTTGAAGCATACCCTGGCACTGTTTTGGTTTGGAGCATTATGGCGTTTAAACCAATCCCGTCTTTAATTGATGATTCATAATGCAATGGTCCTGCCGCTATAGCTAAACCTTATGTCCCAAAAAGGTGAATCTTTAAATGTATCCTCATTTCCAAGTGTAGGCTAAGAGATACTCTCAACTGTGTTTAGCATGTTAGTTTTCTCGATTGTTTAACATCTCTGCTACCGACCAAATCCCTATCCAGTTATTAACATCAACATTCTGGAACTGAATCATCTGTCTTGGAGTTGTTAACCATCCTGCCATTGAAGGACAATCATGTTGCCAAGGTCTGCAACATGGCCTGCTGTGGGAGGAATACTCTGAACTTGCGTCTGTAGCCGTTTTTTGTTTTTTGGGTGTGACGGCTTGTTTTTGCTGTTTTGCCGTTCGGCAGCTTGTGACAGTTTTTCTTCTTTTGATCATAATCTCTTTGGGAAAATCCTTACTCATTGTTTCTTTGAATCCTGCAGGTTTCACTCATGATACCAAGTTTACTGCTTCTGGAAGTGTTTTGGTGAAGAGAGTGCATGGAGTTGTCGTGGTCAACTGTCATGATGTTTTAAGCTTATATACTTTTTTATTGTAATGTCCTCAAGTCTTTAGATCATAGGCCATGGCTGTGTGTAAATCATGAGGTCTACCAATATAACTGTAAACTATGCCCCTTACAAAATTTATTCTCAGAAGGATCGTGCCCATATGGAAAAAGAATGGTTTTGTACATCTAAATTTGTATTTTTTGATCAAAAGTAACATTATTATGAAGTCCATAGAAAACTGTTTCATTTTCTTTCTTATAGGAATTAAAAGACATTGAATCTAAATCCTCAGGAAATTTTCTCAAGTCAGGACCAGGAAATGCAAATCCTAGGCCATCCGTTAAATAGCTCTTTAGACGTGGCCCGAGATGAGTAGAAAAAAATGCTCATTTAATAAGAATGCTCGCCATGAGACGTGATGGACCATAATAATGCACCAATCTTGTAGGTCGGCCAAAAGGACTTGTTGATATGAATCAATTTGTACTTATGAACCAAATGATGCTTTTTATAATCTTGAATTAATGAGACGTGAGCCTTCGAGGCAACCTATGCATGGAGTAGATGATGTCATTGACTACAATGACATGTACCATGCTCAATGAATGAATAACAATAATATGCATCTTAATCCAGTGATCCACTTAATAAACAAAAGCTTCTTTGTGATTATTCTAATCAGTTGATTATAGTGGATTAAATCTGTGTGTATAAGGTGAAATCACTTTGGAGGGTGGACTATAGTAGCTTTGAGTTTCAAGCGAACGATAATAAAATACTTGTGTTTTTATCTCTTTGTTATTAACTTTTAAGTGGTGTTCTTGAGTTGGTAAAAAACTTTTGTTTTATAAAACTCAATTCAAACCCCCTTTCTTATGTTTTTCACACCTTCGGGGTTTGTTTTAATTCTGACGGGGCTACCACTAGCAGATTGCTTACTAAGTGTGGGGGTGTTTTTCGTGACAGTCAAGAAAGATAACTTTGTGGCTTTCATAAGACTATTGGTGATTGCAATAGTCTTGCTACAGAATTCTGGGGTGTCCTTATGGGTTTGGAGCTTGCTTGGAAGAGAGATTTCAAGAACCTTATTGTTCAAGATGGCAAAAAGACAGTAGCAGATGCTCTCCAAGGGTCGCCTTTGAAGTCTAAACAAGGTTCGACTTTGGCTAGGCATATTCTTCTTCTCCTTCAGCATTTTAAAGAAGTGCATTCATTCACATTTTTAGAAAAACTATTAAGTGTGCTGATTTTTTAACCAAACTAGATTTGTCCAGTTTTGATGGTTGTATCTGATTCGATGATAATTTTTTTAGTAACGGTTCAAATGTCTATGAGACATGCTGCCTAATGTCTCCTCATTTTAGACCTTTGATCCTCCCATTTTACTAATAAATAAATATATATTTGATTAAACAAACTTAAAAAATTATTATTTTTATTATATGAGTTAAATAGTTTAAGTTTCAAATTCTGAAACGTCCCCAAAAAAAACTATTTACTTACATTCTGAATTTAAAAGAATATACATTTCAAATTCTGAGTTGTCACCAAAAAAATTCTATCAATGAAAGCCCTAATCGTCACCAAAAATATATATTATATTTTATATTTCAAAGAATTTAAATTTCAAATTCTGAATTTATTACCATCAATTACATCTAAAATTATTAGATTACTTTTCACAATATAAATTCATAATTTAAAAAACAAATACTTTTAAAATTACTGACTTAAATTTATTTATTTATCTTCTATTTTGCTAAAATTATATTTTTTTACTCTCCAATTTTTAAAACTAATATTTTGGTTCGCTATTGAACAACGCTGCATTATTTTTAGTTTTCAAAACTTTACTTTCATTAGAGAGGTACTTCATTTCAAAATTATTTTACCAAACAAAATTTATCTCAAAATAAACATCATTTTACTTTTTCAATATCAATTTCTTTCAGAATGCCATTAAATAATTAAAACTTCTTTCAAGTCATTATTCTCCTATACATTTATGACAATTTATAAAAACCTTAAACTATTCTTATTTTAGGATGGAATGAGTAAGCAATCAATAGACATTTATGAACTAATAAAATATATCATTGTTTTTATAATTAATTTTATTTTTTATTTTATTTGTATTAAAATATTACAAATATATTAAAACAAACTTTTAGAATTTTTTTTCAAAATAACCATTATTTTCAAAAATAATTCCAAAATAACCAATTATTCAAAAATATTACCAAAATAATCAGGTTTGATAGAGGATGCGGCAGATGAATTGACGTACCCCCAATGCATGAAGAGGAGGCGCCAATAGCATTGACGCATGCATTAGACTCCTCGTGAGGAGGCGCCAATGCTAGTGGCGCCTACATTGGGCCTCATGAGGAGGCGCCAATGTTAGTGGCGCCTATGTATGTTTGATTGGTGTATGCGCCAATTCATCTGGCGCATACACCCCCTGCTATTTTTTTTAATTATTAATATTTAATTTTTATTATTTAATAAAAAAGAAATAGTAATGAAAAAAAAATTCATTGATGATGTAATAATTGGTTACATTGGACTGACAATAAACTAATGACCCGTCCGATTATAACGTCCCCCTGTTCCACATCCCGGTGCGTTAGTTTATCTCCTAGGTCTTCCACGATTTTCTTGAGGTGTTTGGGGTCTTTGTGTGCTGACCTGATCGAGCGATGGTTGGTTGGAAGGTCCAACGGAAGTTCCAGCGGTATTTGATAGATGTGTCATCATTTGCTCCAATATCCGGAGGGGCTCTGGCCAACGGCGCTTCCGTAATGGAGTTCGGTGCCCATGTCATCGTAGTTAGGGCGTTGTGGTTGAGTGAATTGGGGACGATATAGTTGCCCAAATTGGGTCATTGAGTCGTTTTGGAAACAAAGCAATGGTTTCTGGGGCGACTATAGTTAAACAATGGTTGGGTGTTATTGATGGGGGGCTACGATGAAGTGACCCATATGAATCATCTGGGCTATAGACAGTTGTGGTTGCGGGGTTTGATTCTTGGTTTTGTGTTTGAGTGAGAGGTATGAATGGATTGCGACGTTGGATGGTTGGTTGTTGGGTGGTTGGCATGAACGGGTTGCGATGTTGGGTGTTTGGTTGTTGTGTGTATGTGGTTGGTTGATGTTGTATGGTTGGTTGTTGGGTTTGGGTGGGTTCACATTGGTGTTGGGTGGTGAATTGTTGTGGGGCATACGATGACGAAGCATGTTGGCGTGGATCCATCAAATACCGCGGCTCAGATACAAATTGTTGAGTTGTTACCGATCTAAACCATGCCATATATTTTGTTGAGTCGGTCTTGCACCATGGATATCTGGTTCGTTCAAGATGTGTTGTCTTTGATTCCTCTATGGACGACACATGTCTTTTGCAAAGTCTCTCCAATCAGAATAATCCCATTGTGCATCAACCCTTTTTTGATGTCAATTCCCCAAACACGTGGGAGATTCTGGAATCTGTTGTAGCATTCAGAACTGCAGTTTGACCCGGTCACTCTGGTGCATTTCCACCATAGTGAATCGGATAACCGGTGTCTTCGTTGTCCAAACTGCAGCATCGTCATGGTTCACATCATGATCCAGACCCAGATATGGCCTCCAGACAAACTGTAAAACAATACGAAACGATTAGATGGAAAATAATTTGAGAAGTATTTTTAAATTAAAATATAGTTGGGTAGGATTATTACATCGTCATGTCCAATGTGGTCCAATAGATTTCGATAGACTACAATAGCGTGTTTCAGACACCTGTTGTAGTTCATTCCCCTTACTGACCACCTAAGATAAAAAAGAAGTGAAAAATATTATTTACTATTAATTATAATATAAAATATAATTAACTAAATGGTGAATGGTAAAGTGTTAGACTTACTTGGTTGCAAACGGGAACACGAATGGGCGCTCATTTATCGGGGCGAGCGACGACATTCTTGACCAACCCCAAGCTTGAAGCAAATACGCACATGAAAAAAAATATAGGTATTCTTTTTTGTAGTTCTATACATTGCACTATATAGATGGGCCAATACAGCTGAACCCTAACTATAAGTGTTTACCTTATTAATGTTGCGTAATAAAGGTAAATACATTATATTTACAAAATTACCTGTACTTTCTGGAAACAAAAAATTATCAAATAAAATCATAATATAACACCAAGCTTTTATTATTTTCTCATACTCGGTTGAATCGTCGGGAATTACTATACTGGCATAATATTGTTTAAGGTATTTTAAACTTATACCTTGCCCCCTTGCTTGACCGGACGTGTCTCCCTCAGTTTCGTCGTCTAGCAAATGGGCACCCAATAATTCATTGCAGATATTGTTGTCTTGGTTAACTCGATCATTCACTGCCTTTCCATCTATACGGAGACCCAACAACATGTACACGTCCTCAAGTGTGACGGTACACTCACCAATCGGAAGGTGAAATGTGTGGGTCTCGGGTCTCCACCTCTCCAACAAAGTTAGAATGAACTTGTAGTCCACCGAGTACGAAACAATGTTGAGTAGATTTCCAAATCCACATCCTCTAATATATGGTTCTATTAAAGGATCGTGGGGTACATATTCATGTACACGACATCTAAACCGCTTCGGATCCTAATAATAAAAAAGTAAGAAAATGCAAATAGAAGAAGAAATACATAATCAACAAGCACAACTCTATAAGAAGTAAGAAAAACATAGATAACAAAGGTATAAGACTAAAAATAGAAAAAGTAAAAAGAGAGAGATGACATACAAATGCCGATATATTCTCGAGCGTGCCTCTATGTTCATCGCCCATAGTCAGCAAAGACATGATTTGATTTTGCAAAGCTTGAGTGTGGTAGAGGAAACAAGTGTGGTAGAAGAATACAATTGAGTATTGATGAAGATGATTTGATATTGTTGATATGAGAGGCTATTTATAGATGAATGAGTGAGTAGGTTTGCAACCTAAGATGAATGTGATTGGTTGCATGGAATGGCAAGAGAAGACAAGGGAATGACAAACTTCAGAAAGCATGTGAGAGATAGCATGTGAGGAATCTCTTCTAGGCGCATGTGAAGAATCAACATGTAAGGGAAGATGCGCCATTCCTCTTGGCGCCTACATGTGATTCTTCACATGCAAGGAAGAGGCTCCCTTCCTCTTGGCGCCTTAGTGTAGGGCAATGGAAAGGGGCGCCCTTCCTAGTGGCGCATAAGACCAACTTTTGGCGCCCCAGTTACTTTATGGCGCCTAGGGAATGGGCGCCTAGGTGGGAATCTTAGGGCTCAGGCGCATGTGTGCTCTTGTCACTCTTTTCTCTGCATGGTTGATTCTTTCTACTACATGCATGGTCAAGTTTGTACAAACAATGACCAAGTTATCAATGCAACGACCAAGTTAGCAATGAAACAATGTTTATGTTGTGTGGATGAACAACTTAGCAATGCATTCAATTCCCTTAAATATATCTACATATTTAATATTTCAACAAAATATCTACCACACAACATTACATGATCAGTGCCCATGTCGAAGGTGAAATATTTGATCATCAGTTGTTCGGTTTTTGTTTTCGAAACACAGAGGTAACTCGGTTTACAATTAATCGACGATCAAATTTTTCACATCTGAAACAAAGAATAGAAAAGAAATTGCAATGCAGTAATGTGGGCCAAATCATCTATAAAAATCCGGTTTGGATTGTAGAAAACCAGGTTAAATTTTATCAGAAGAAGATTCGAGTTGATGATGATATTCAACATATGTTTGTCAGTCACGAACAATCTGGTTACAACGATATAGAGTTGTATATATTACCACATCAACAACAGGTGTCTCTGTACATTGATCAGTCACAAGTGTTTTGTGAGACTGATGACGAACAAGCTGAGGTGAATGTTCTAGATGACAAAGAAGAAGAATCTGAGATCATGGTTGATTCGATGGTGAACGCTGAAGAGGAAGAGGAGCCAATACCAACAAGTTATGTATACTGCCCACCCCAACAGATGACAAGGTTAAATTTGGGTTCAGATGAACCTTTAGCAGATGTATGGTACAATCCTTACGTGCAGATGCAAGGATCTTTGAAACAAGGAGACACATTTCGCACAAAAGAGGAATGTGTAAGAGCCATTAAGAAATTCCACATGCAACTATCAGCTGATTTCAGAGTTGACAGAACTGATGCATCGAGGTATAAAGTTTATTGTCCGAATGAGCACTGCCTTTTTATGTTGTCAACTTCGTACCAGAAGAGGAGCGAGTCTTGGGAGATTGGATCAATGGATCCAGATCACACATGCATGCTGACAAACCCAATCCAGGATCATCGTAACTTAAGCTCTCTGCTAATATGTGATGAAATATTATCTGTTATTAGCGACAATCCATCATTAAAGGTGAGTACAATAATCTCGCATATTAGGGCAGAGTACGAGTACACTCCATCATATAGGAAGGCATGGATAGCTAGGACAAAATCTATTGAAAAAGTGTTTGGCAATTGGGAGGAGATTACAAACAACTTCCAAAATACTTGTTGGCTCTAAAACAATATGCTCCCGGAACAATTGTCAAGCTGGAAACAAATTGTCCGCCTATACACCAGATGGTACGTGTGCTGTTGGAAATATAATATTTCACCGTCTACTATGGGTGTATAAACCAGGTATCATAGGTTTTTCTTTCTGTAAACCAATTATACAAACTGATGGTACATGGTTGTACGGAAAATACAAAGGAACGTTACTGATGGTAGTGGCACAAGATGGGAACATCAATATTTTTTCAATCGTCTTTGCCCTAGTTGAAGGGGAGACTGCTGAGGGATGAAGTTTTTTCCTAAGAAATCTCTGATTGCATGTTGCACCTCAGCCTAACTTATGTTTGATCTCCGACAGACACCCTTCAATCATCAGTGCATATAATAACATTGACAACGGCTGGCAAAATCCTCCTTCGACGCATGTGTTATGTAATAGACATATTGCTCAGAATTTCATGCGGGAAATCAAAGATAAGACGTTGCGGAAGAAGGTTGTCAATGCAGGTTACGCATTATCAGAACCTTCTTTCAAACACTACCGCAAGGAAATAAGATTGTCAAACGAAGATGCGGTACGGTGGATCCATGGTATTCCTTTGGAGAAGTGGACTAGGGCATACGACAACGGTCAATGTTGGGGCCACATGACAACAAATCTTGTGGAATCAATGAACTCTGTCTTCAAAGGCATCTGTAACCTACCAATAATCGCTTTGGTGCATGCTACATATTTCAGGCTAAGGGCGTTGTTTGAAACCAGACGCTTAAAATGGAGTTCAGTGTTGCAATCTGGACAGTTGTTCAGTGATGCTTCGATGAAATTCATCAGACATGAAGTTGCCAAAGCAAACACACATGTGGTTACGGTCTTTGACCGAAGTAAAGGTTGGTTTAGTGTTGTCGAGTCCATGGATCACAATGAGGGCATGCCGATGGGACAGTACAGAGTCAAACTAGATAGAGGTTAGTGCGACTGCAGAAAGTTCCAAGCCTTTCGTACCCCCGCTCCCATGTCCTTGCGGCATGCTCAAAGGTTCGAAGGGATCCATCATACTTGTTATCTGAAGTTTACAAAATCGTCAGTCTTTCAAAGGTTTATAAAATTAGTTTTTTTGTAGTGGCAAAAGAGGATTATTGGCCAGAATATCAAGGGGACATCGTCTGGCACAACGAAGTTATGCAAAGGAAGAAAAAGGGTCGCCCAAACAGCATCCGAATTCGAACCGAAATGGATACGGCGAACAAAATGGTTAGACTATGTAGTTCATGTCGTCAACTAGGTCACAATCGTAATAACTGTCCTAGTGTTAGAATGAGCACAACCAGATAAATTTACATGTACCTCTATTGCAATATATGAAAAATTAAATTTATTTCATATTAGACGTCTGTCACGAAAGTACCATTGCATAAACAGTAACACATATAATTATAACAAATACAAGAACTATGCAATTATAACCAACAAAACAATTTTGAACATGTAATGCATCATCCTACGAGCATCTTGGTCTGTCTTAATATCCACCAATTCGCGTAATTCTCCGTTTTGGTTGAACGTGGACACAAGCCATTGTATTCTTCTAATCCGTTCACCCTCTCCAATTTCTCCCTCTAACCAACTGTACAACGTTTGATTAAGACGTTCAAACATATTTGTGTTCCAAAGTAGAATCTGTACCGGAGCCGCAACGGCACAAAATATTACATCAGCACTTTGTTTTTGAATGTATGCAGACATTGTTGAAACACGGAAAATTGAAATTGATGGTGGTTGAATTGTATTAGGAGATGAGTTTGAGTGAAAAATATTGCATCCAATGCGTGGTATTTATAGAGACGGACAAAACATGTGGGCGCTTGAGGGATTGACGCCCACACGACCATCACATGCAGCCAGATGAATTAGCGCCCACACAACCAAATGCACCTAGGCGCCACTAGCATTGACGCCTCCTCATGAGGCCCAATGCAGGCGCCACTAGTATTGGCGCCTCCTCATGAGGAGCGCAATGCATGCGCCAATGCTAGTGGCGCCTCCTCGTGAGGAGCGCAATGCATGCGCCAATGCTATTGACGCCTCCTCTTTATGCATTGGGGGTGCCCTAGTTCATCTGACGCATCCTCTACCAAACCTGGTTATTTTGATAATTTTTTTAAATAATTAGTTATTTTGAAAAAAAAATAAAAATAATTATTTTTTTGAAAAAAAATTTCAAACTTTTACCTACTTCCTCTTCAAGAACACCCATATTAATCCTATTTGAATCTGCTCAAACTTCAACAAAATTCAAGAAACCGATATCCTGAATTTCAAAAAACTCCCAATATCTTTATATCTGAGTACAATTATCGTACTATGTAATCAAGCTTCATGTTAATCCTATTCATAGAGGATATGAACTCTACTATTTTCATTAACTTGTGCCATAAGACAATGATTCAATTAGTAAAAAATATGAGCATACAAAAGTATATAGACAATCATGAATATGGTATCTATCGGTTATATATAACTGTCAACTGAATATGGTTTCAGAGTTATAGATATATCCAAAACCAACAATGCTTAAAACCAACAGTACAACAGTAACAATTGACCCCAAACTCCATATAATTTAAACTATACTTAATCCGATTCAAAGCCATAAAACAGAAAGAAAGGAAATAGCATAACAATAACCAATTTCTTTTTCTACATATCATTACAATGACATTCAAGATTAGCCCATGGTTCAAAAAGTTACAGAATAATTAAACCTATAATTTAAAGCCTAGTGTCGAGGGTGAGGCACAAATTGGTATTATTCTTCAGCTCAGCCAAGTGATTATACATGAAAAGGATACCACATTTTCTCTGGATGAAGCAATTTAAGCATTCTAAGAGAAACTTGAGAAATACTCATCAATCTGCATAAAAATGCTCAGTAGACATCAAAGAGTAAATGTAATCAGAAGAACTGTTACCCATGGTTTTAAACTGCTTTCCACAAGAACGGCGACAGTAATTGTGACTACAAGTCTACAACCTATGCTTTTCAAGACTACATTACATGTTTTAACTGAACCAAAATAACATAACCACCACAACTGTAATTAAAAACCTTACTTATATGATAACAAGATGTGCATAAAGTAAACCAGGGTGTTACAATTTGATTACATTACATGTTTTAACTGAACCAAAATAAAAAACATAACGAACAGGCTTTTCCTTTCTGTTTTACAGGTAAACCGAATGCTAAATTAAGCCGATAAATAAGAGACTCGTCTGTCATCATTCATTAACTATGAAAATATGGAATACACAAAA
Source organism: Lathyrus oleraceus (assembly GCF_024323335.1). Lineage (NCBI taxonomy): Eukaryota > Viridiplantae > Streptophyta > Magnoliopsida > Fabales > Fabaceae > Lathyrus > Lathyrus oleraceus. The sequence continues at coordinate 369,815,554 of NC_066582.1, forward strand.
ATGCTCATCACCAATTCACCGCCACTATCACTAATTACTACCACAATAACTAATAACTAACATGTGCTTGTGATCAAAACCATAAACACATCCAACCAAGCCAACAACATATAAACAATTTCATCAATTACACCATATCTTGATAAAAACAAAAAATTGCCATTTAGATCTATGAAACACTGGCACATATATAGACACGACACACAGGACTAGTTGAATAATGCGGTAATGCGGAATACCAAACACACACCTTCAATCATCATCATCATGATCGCTCTCATCACTGAAATACCCAGCTTTCTTCCCTTTCTTCTTCGTCTTGTTGTTGTCCAAACCCTCATCATCATTTCTGTTTCTCCCCAGCAACCTTTCACCTACATCATCATCAACAACAGAAGCCCAATTATCGTCAAACTGCTCCGCAGCAATCTGACCACCCTCCTCCTCCTCCTCATCACCTTCCTCCTCCCCATCCCTATCCCTCAGACCACTAAATCCCCGTCGCGGCTTCTTAGGCTGAGGTCGCGGCCTCGGCCCCAACTGATTCTTAGGACACTCATACGACAAATGACCATGCCCCCACACTCATAACACAAAGCAGTCTCAGTATTGTACACGCGCTTCCGAATAAACTCCGGAGCACGTCCATTATCAGCAGCAATAGAAGCAGTTAGAGTCCTTCCATTGAGAATCTTCTTATTCATCTCCGCCACGGCGCGTTGGGCGTCATTACGAGAAACGAATTGGACAAACGCGACACCGCGGCTTAGGCGCGTGTGACGGTCTTTGAGAACGGTTACACGCGCGATGCGGCCGAAAGTAGAGAAGAGCGTATGGAGATCGGAGTTTGTTAGGGAGTAATCTAGATTAGAAACGTATAGCATCGATTTTGATGGTGGTAAGGGTTCACCTGTTCCTCCTATTGATGATCCTTTGTTGTTCGGTTTTGATTGGGGTTGATTACTGGATGTGGTTCCGGTGGTGGTGTTGGGGGTTGAGGACGAAGCGCAGTAGCGGTAGTAGAAAACGTCGTCGTCTTCATCGCTGTCGCTGTGTTTTCGTTTGTGTTTCTTCTTGCTTGAAATTTTTTTTGGTTCAGGTTTTTTGTTTCCAGCAACGGCGTTCGGTTTCCGGCGACGGAATTAGTTCTCCGATGCTTCTTTAATCTATAGAGGAAATCTAAGAGTGGAGAGATTCTATAATGCGTTTGAGAAACCCTAGAGAAGTGAAGCGAAACTCCAAGCGGATCTGGACATGGATCCGGATATTTTGGATTGGTTTTATATATGGTTTTATCCATTCTTATTTTTTTATAAGCAGTACTATCCATATGTAAATTGACAACTTGCTCACCGCCAGAGTACTTGTAAAGATAGCATAAAACTAAAAATTATTATGTTTTAATATTTTTTTATTTAATTGGTCAGCCACCCATCTGCATATATAAATTTTAATAATTTTTTGTTAGTATGATGCTAGATTTTTTAAGACAAAAATTTCTAGTTCGTTAGATATACAATTTTATTATATTATTTTAGATTATATTTTAATATCTTAAGATAAATAGAGTTATTGAAATTTAGCAAAAATAGAATAGAGTGAAATAGAAATTTTATTACTTTATTATTTGAATAATTAGCGATAAAAACAAAGTAAGTTTTTGATTCTGCTCATATAAAAGAGAAACAATAATGATGGAAAGTGATGAAAATTTTCATTCTGCTCATATTAAAGGGAACAATACTCGTAGAAACTGATCAATACTAGTAGAAAGTGATGTAATTTTTTATTCCTCATATCTAAGGGAAACAATGCTAATGAAAAGTGATGAAATGAAATAAAATAGAATAATAAAATTTTATTATACTGGATCTGATTTTAATTAACTCAAACAATGTAATCTTATTCTATTTCATCTCATATCACTTCATATCTTCTCATTGCATCAATTTAAGCAAAACCTTAGTCTGATAACTTCAGTTTCACAACATTTAAAAACTCTTATGTAGAATTTGTCCAGAATTGAAGAGGGCTCATCTCTTACTAGAAACTCAACAATTAATTTGTTTTCAAAAGTAATGCTTTATTTATACACTTAGATTATGTTTGGACATCTTAAAATGAAGATATAAGAATAAAAATGAACATAGTGAATCAACAAAATTAGAAGTACATACGATTAAAATGCATCAAAATCGATGACATCTTTTTAAATTTATTGAACTTTTCGCATTAGACTTTTTTCTATTGTATTATTTTCCAACATCATTTTATTTCTAGAACTCATGCATCCTATCCAAAAAAGCAAAGTTCTCACTCAAATGTTTCTTCCTTAAGACGTTCTCTCCATTCTACGAATGTTGGTGGTAGAGGACACCCTCGTTTCAAATAAGCTTGTAAAAAATGCATCTTAGTAGCAATCTGTCTAATCAAGACAACCCGGCCATTTAAATTTTTTGGAGGGCAACTTAGCAGAGGGAAAACGATTTACGAAAAACTATGTCTTGTAAACTAAACTAAAACTCAGTCATATACATTTGATATAAGATGACTCATTTCAGAAAAATTCATCCACTTTATTGTCGTTGTGGGGACACTAATTTTACTAAGAATCAAAGGATTTTGAATAGCTTGTATTTGTGCATTAGTCATATAGAGTCGCATGTAATTGTCGCACCTCAAAAAAAGATGATAATGCGATCCCTCGCGATAGGACGCGGAAAAAAAAATGTTGTTCGAAACAGAGTCGCCACCGAACTTTATTTATTCCCATGAAGGAATAGGAAAATATCGAGAAAACCTTTAGAAATAAGAATAATGGTCGTCACAACCATATTCGGGTTCGGGAGTCGATTACGCAAGGGGAAGGTATTAGCACCTCTCACGTCCGTTGTACTCAACGGGAACCTTTTAGTCTGATTTTGCTATTTGATTGTTAATTGACTGTTTATCTGCTTGCTTCGAGTAATTAGAATTGATGATAGATGTGGATGAAGACCTCAGGATGGGGGAAATGGGAGGTTTTTTATTAGTGTGCTCGCGAAGATACAGCAATCTCCTGCCTACGTATCCTTATGGTGCATAAGGAAAATCAGAGCATTCGTAGTTCGGGCCACTACGAATATTGGTTGTGTTTTGTTTTGATGAACGACTGTGTAGGTCGGCGTTCTAACGGCTAAACACTGGCTTGTCTACCCTCGGTGAAGGCTCTAGCACTGGTTTGTTGTGTGCATTAGAAAGGATTGACAGTGTTCTTTTTGAAAGGGTTTTGGTCACGCGGGGGTGACGAGTTGAATTGACGTGTTTGGATTTGATTGGTTTCGATCGCTCGAGGGCGAGAAGTTAGGTTTGATTTGTTGATGATTTGAGGAACGACGAAAGATTGAGCAATATGGTGTACACCAACCGTTCAATTCTTTCGAGGAATAATAAGGCGTGCGCCTTCTATCCCTTTTTCGTTCGAATTATTTTGAAAGTTATGTTTGTGGATGTTGAATATGCACGGTAGTGAGGCGTACGCCTCCTACTTGCTTATTCAAGGAATAACGAGGCGTACGCCACTTATTCCTTTATCCAAGTTTATTTAGCGTGTTTTAGTCGGAAGTCAATAATTTGTGCAATATGGCGTTCGCCAATTATTCAAATAATCGAGAGATGGCGAGGCGTACGCCTCTCATCTTTTATCATCCGAGATTTAATTTGAGAAAGATATGTTTGGATATTGTATTTGATTTACGAAAATAGTTTGTATTTTGAACTGGTAGGTTTGGATTTGATATGATTTGAGTTTATTCGATTGTGGTTTGACTTGATGACGAAGATTCGAGCAATATGGCATACGCCAATTAGTCGAACAATCGAAAGATAGTAAGGCGTACGCCTCCTATCCTCTTTTCATCTGAAATAAGGAATTAAAAGGTTGTAGAATTTGTAGTAATGTTTTGAAATATTATGATTTGAAGTTTAATCGGGTGACAAGAACTCACGCAATATGGCGTACGCCAATTGTTCAAGTGCTTGAGAAATAGTGAAGCGTACGCTTACTATCTCCTTTTCATCCCAAATTTATGTTAAGATAAAATCCTTTAAAAGTTAAATGGTTTGAAGATTGATTTGAATTTGTGTTATACTTTGATTTTAAAAAGTGGTTTGAAATTGTGAGTTTTAAGATTTGATCGGGTGACAAGAGCTCGTGCAATATGGCGTACGCCAATTATTCGAGTACTTGAGAAATAATGAAGCGTACGCTTCCTATCTCCTTTTCATCCCAAGTTTATGTTTAAAAGAAAATTACTTTGAAATTGAGTTGGTTTGGAAAATGATTTGAATTTGTGTTTATTAATGAAATGAAAGATTTTTAGTGTATTATTTCATCTACTCGATTAATCAATAATCAAATAGGTTTCATTGTAAGAAAGCCCAAGAGTAAGCTATGTGAGGTTGATGGCGATGCTAAGAGCAATCGACTTACCAGGGTGTTTTAAAAAATGGGCTCGATGTTAAATCGAGAATTGTATGATTTGTACTTTTTGAAATTGGTTTAGATTGATTTTGAAGTGAAATTGAATAAAATTGAAATGACATTGAAAATGATTTATTGAAGTAATGAAATAGTTTTTTGTTTGAAATGTGAAATTTATGAAAGTGGGAGAAATTAATCAATTTCTTTTTAACAAAATTAATTTATTAAAATTTGTTTAAATTGATTAATTAAATTAATTAAAATTAATTATCAAAATTATTTAATCAAATCAAATAATTAAGTTAATTACAATTAATTAATAAAAATTAAACTAATTAAATATTTTAATTAATTAATTAAACTAAAAGAGAAAAAAAATGGATATTTAACATTGATTTGCAAAATTTAATCGGGGTCACCAAATGTGCTTGAGAATCGGTCCAAACATAGCAACAATGAATTGGAATGTTGTATGTGAAATAGGAACGCGGTAAAGTCGTATAATTGATATTACAATTTTGAGCGGTATATCAGTATGAATTACCAAATCCACATTTTTAAATTCAATCAATGATCCTAATGAAATCCAAACAATTATTGCCTATCTATCATGACTTTTTATTAGAACAGAAACGCGTCATATCCAAGGAGACCTCATAAATCTAGCTAGTACAAAATAGGGAAACAAACTTTGTTCAATGTTTCAGCCAATGTTCATTTTCATTTCTATTGATAACACGCTAATGGCAAATAAACTTCAACTTTAACAAAAGATTTCCTGTAAAACCAGCACACCCAAAATAAACTTCAACTTTAACAAAAGTTTTCCTGTAAAACCAGCACATCCAACAATACAACACACTTATAATGACTAATCAAACCTAAAGTTATAACCTATAAACACATTTTGATATACCACTCTTAATAGAGAAACACATGCTAAGAATCAAAACCAAATCAAGGTTAGTCATTATTTACAGGTCCTCAATTCATAAACCAAAACTCAATCGTGACATCACCGTAAGAAACAACAGACATAGCCAGAAACTCTATCTCAAAACATACATGAGCCAATCAATTTTAACATACGAAGACTGTAAATGCAAAGAACATAAACATAACCATTCACAGTGTATCCTTGTCCGAAATTAAATGTAAACAGCATAAACCTAAATTTGATGCTTTAACAGGAATATTACCCAAATCGACCAAGCTATAACTTTCTGTTCGCTGCTCTGAGCTTGTTGGAGAAAGCTTTAATGGAGTCGGCCTTGCTGGCAGGTGGGACTCCAACACGGCAGATCGTGCGATGGTTTGAAGGAGGCCGACGGTATTGACGTTAGCGATTCGCACAGTGGTCGGATTTTGTTGGTGTAAAGGATTTTTCTTTGGTTTTGTGATGGCGGATGGACGGTTGGAGGATGAATGGGTCGCGATTTGGTTTTGACGGCGTATTGCAGGAGGTTAACGGTGAAGGGTTTTGTGATTATGGAAGCGTGGTGAGCGATGTCGTGAAGATGAAGAAGCGGAAGGCGGGGGGTTCGATTTAGGGTTTGTGAATGGGTTGAAGGTGGGTTTCACGGTGGATGCTGATGGAGGGTGACGGCGAGATGAGGGTTTGCGTAGGTGACGGTGAGGAGGTGAGTTTTGCGGGGGGGGTTTCGGTGATGGATAGCGATGGAGATGGGGGCGATTGAAGGTTGTCGGCGAAGGGTTTGGTTGAACGGGGTTTCGCACGGTGACAGGGAAGAGAGTTTAGTTGAGCGGTGATGGAGTAGGGGAAAGAGAGAAGAGAGAATGATGAAAGGGTTTTGAGGGATTGTGTGTGAGAGAGATTTAGGGAGTGAGTTTTGTAGTAGGAGAAAATGAGAGAGAAATGTCAGTAATGTTTTGAGTGGTGAGGAATGAGAAGAGCGAAGGGTGAGAGTTTTACAGCGTGAATAGTGAGTACAGAGAGGTGAGTGTGAGGGCCTTTTTGCATTTTCTTTTTTTGTCGTTTTTCTGAGGGAGCAAAGAGAGAGAAGATGGACTGAATAGTGAATGAGGGAGTTTGTTAGGAGTGGAATTAGTAGTGGAGCAGGGAATCAGAGTGAGTATTTTTTGAATTTTGTTTTTTATGGAAGAGAGAAACCAATGTAGATATATACATATAATTATCCTAAAAAATCTATCTAATATATAAAAAAAAGAAAATTAACTGATATTTATAAACAAAAATTAACTAATATTTTTAGAAAAATCTAACTAACATATAAAAACTAATTAATATTTAAAAACTAAAATTAACTACTATTTTAGAAAAAATCTAACTAATATAAAAAAACTAATTATTTAAATTAACTAATACCTAATTAAAATAGCTAAAAAACTAACTAATATTTAAAACTAATCAATATTAAAAAACTAACTAATTCTTAATTAAATAACTAATATTTTTTAAAACACTAACTTAATTATTTTAATTTAAATATCTAAAAAAAGAAAATTACCAATTAAAAATTGAGTACAAATTATTCGGAAAATTAAATAAATCACAGTCTTTCTTCGAATATTGACAATTCAACCGATTTTTTTATTCTCAAATAAATTCATTCTGATTGATATTTCCGGCATTTATTCATGATGCAAATGTGTGTCATGTTATGCGTATGATGCAAAACGAAAATGAAATTAATTCTTTGAAAATTTAAATATGCCCGGACAAAATTGGGGTACGACAACGCCTCCCATCTTTTATCACCCGAGGTTTAAATTGTAAAAAGATATGTTTAGATATTGTATTCGATTTATGAAGATAGCTTGAATTTTGGGTTGGTAGGTTTGGATTTGTCGATGATTTGAGCAAGGTGGCGTACGCCAATTATTCAAATAATCAAGGAGTGGTGAGGCGTACGCCTCCCATACTCTATTGAAGTTGTATAGTTTATTTTGTAAAATTGGGTTTGATATAAGAGGTGATTTGAGTTTATTCGATTGTGTTTTAAGTTTGATGACAAAAACTCGAGCAATGTGGCGTACGCCAATTATTCGAATAATCGAAAGATAGTGAAGCGTACGCCTCCTATCCTCTTTATTATCATAAATTTAGAATTAAATGTTTTAGAAGTTGTAGTTGATTTGGAAAATGATTTGAATATGATGGTTGAAGTTTAGAAATAATTTGAATTTAGAACCTATGTTTGATTTGAAAAATTGATTTGAAATTGTATGATTATTAGGGTTTTAATTGAATGACGAAAATCCGAGCAATATGGCGTACGTCAATTATTCGAATAATCGAGAGATAATGAAGCGGATGCTCACTATTCTCCTTTTCATTCAAAGATTAATTATTAAAAATAAAACTTTTAGAATTTATAATTAATTGGTGGAGTGATTTTAGTTTTATGGAGTTTTAGGGTTTTAAATGAATGACGAAAGTCCGAGCAATATGGCGTACGCCAATTGTTCGAATAGTCGAGAGATAGTGAAGCGGAGGCTTACTATTCTCCTTTTCATTCAAAATTAAATTAAATAATTTTTAAGAGAATACTATTTAAATACGGTGAATTTGAATTTATTTAGAATTAATATACTTTTGGGAAAGACTATTTGGTATTGGACCAACGTCAAACTTATTTATTAGAAAATAAAGTAAATTATTTGTTGACGTTAACCATTAATCCACCATTTAACTAATTATAATATTATAACAAGATAAAAAGAAGAGTTGAAAATAGTAATCGAAACCGAACTAATAAATATTTCTAATATTAGTGTTATCTTAATTTTAATTAAAACAATCAAGAATAGCTCATAAACCAAGTAGACCAAATTGGAATGTTTGGGAAATAAATAAAAAGTTAGGCCCTAAACATTGGATCAAAGAAGGCCCAAGGGACTTAAAGTAGTGTTATTTTCGGGAAGGGCCACAAGGCCCAAAATCCTCTCCTACTCAGCCAAGTGGTACCGCCGAGAAGAGAAAAGGTTGGCCTCGGTTTACCTACCGCCACGCGTATCATTGTTCATTGATAACATCATAAAGATTTTGGGAACATAATCTGACAGCACCCAAGTATCTATCATCAATAACATTAATTTACTCTTAATAATATTTTAAAAGAAGAAACAATCACCCCTTAAAGCAAAGAAATAAATCAAAATAATTTTGTCTCTCTCTCTTAAAACGACTCTTCATTCTTTCTGGAAAATATCCTTTCCCTATTAAATCGTGTGCATGGTCCCAATCCAAAACTGCAGAGAGAGAAAAAAAATTTCAAAGGAAATCGATGAACACCCTTGGGTGTTCATCCTCAAACAAACCAGGACTCGAACATGAAGTTCAAAACTTCCAACGTGACAAACGACCACAATCCCCTCAAACCTCCAAATCCTCTACGGGATCTAGAAAACAGTAGCGAATCGGAACCTCAAAGGAAAACCTAATATTAGCTTCTAACCCGTTTTCTATATCACAATCAACAACAGAAATTAACGAGTCAAAATACAACGTCAAAGCACTTTAAAGCAAAATAAAAGGGAAAGATTCCGCCGGAGCATCGTAGCCCCGACGAAGACCTGACGGCCATGATTACCTTCGGTGAGTATGTATGACGTTGTCCCTCTTCTTTTGCTTGTTGTTTCAAGTTTCTTCCTTTTCTTTCTATCCTTCTGTATCCACTCGTTGTTTTCTGTCTGATTCTGACTTTCTCCTCTAATTGATTGTCATTTCCTTTTGCACGCGATTGAAGGGGTCAAGCTCTTCAAACCCTGATTTTCAGTGTGAAAATAAGAGTTGAAATACAGAGTTTTAGCGGAGCTTTTCGGTGTAAGGTTCGTTTGGGATTCCAGCAGAGTGACGGTATTTTTCTTCTCTCCTTTTTCAATCGATTAGCTTTCCTTTTTATAGAGTGAAATGAGCTCCCCAAAATCGTGTGTGGATCCTTGGCAGATGGTGCAAAAAGGAATCATTCCGTTAGCATCAAATCTTTCTTTAGATTTTGGTGGGGACCAATGTAAATGTGGTAGGAAACGGATTTGATTGTGGTCCCAAAAAATCTCCAAATGCGTGGCCGTCTTCACTGAATCTCCCATCTAGTTTTTACTGCGGTGAAACCTTCAACAATTGAGGTAAGGAAATTGGTATTTACTGGCATATATTTTAACCTTAATTGATGACTTCTCAACTTCGATTCACAACACTTCTTCCGTTTTTGCTGATGTGAGAACTTAATACATTTAGGTATGAATTGTTGCTCAAGTATTTTCGAATCCTGTGAATCTTTGCCTTTGGTTTATCATAACAATTGTGTGCTTACAAGTCTTATGACCATTAAATTGATGCCATGTTTGATACTTGGTTTGGTATTTGGTAGGTGATCTGAATGATATTCAGGATGCTTGATGATACTTGTATGGATGTTAACCTTGTTGATGGCTGAGCTTGGATTGCTAGTCTGCTGTGATTTACATGGTGGTAGTCATGATTGCTCCTGTGATTCTATTACCATGAGGTTAGTCATATGCTGAAAACCTGTTAACTTGGAATGTGATGTTGTTAGCTATTGTGTTAGAAGTTTGAATGAAATTTTGCTATGGTAATGATTATTTTTGTTTTGGATACTTTGCTTGTGCGTGAGCTGATTTGTGGGTTGCTATGCTTGGTGATGCAGTAGTGGTTTGTGCAGTTTTTAGATCGTATATTTGATCAAGGTTAGATGGTTTGGTAACAGGTTTCTTCTTGTCATGGTTCAACATCTGTCATGGTTCTCTGATAATAGGTTCTATTGTAACAGGTTTTTTTTTTAAGCATACCCTGGCACTGTTTTGGTTTGGAGCATTACGGCGTTTAAACCAATCCCGTCTTTAGTTGATGATTCATAATGCAATGGTCCTGCCGCTATAGCTAAACCTTATGTCTTAAAAAGGTGAATCTTTAAATGTATCCTCATTTCCAAGTGTAGGCTAAGAGATACTCTCAACTGTGTTTAGCATGTTAGTTTTCTCGATTGTTTAACATCTCTGCTACCGACCAAATCCCTATCCAGTTATTAACATCAACATTCTGGAACTGAATCATCTGTCTTGGAGTTGTTAACCATCCTGCCATTGAAGGACAATCATGTTGCCAAGGTCTGCAACATGGCCTGCTGTGGGAGGAATACTCTGAACTTGCGTCTGTAGCCGTTTTTTGTTTTTTGGGTGTGACGGCTTGTTTTTGCTGTTTAGCCGTTCGGCAGCTTGTGACAGTTTTTCTTCTTTTGATCATAATCTCTTTGGGAAAATCCTTACTCATTGTTTCTTTGAATCCTGCAGGTTTCACTCATGATACCAAGTTTACTGCTTCTGGAAGTGTTTTGGTGAAGAGAGTGCATGGAGTTGTCGTGGTCAACTGTCATGATGTTTTAAGCTTATATACTTTTTTATTGTAATGTCCTGAAGTCTTTAGATCATAGGCCATGGCTGTGTGTAAATCATGAGGTCTACCAATATAACTGTAAACTATGCCCCTTACAAAATTTATTTCCAGAAGGATCGTGCCCATATGGAAAAAGAATGGTTTTGTACATCTAAATTTGTATTTTTTCATCAAAAGTAACATTATTATGAAGTCCATAGAAAACTGTTTCATTTTCTTTCTTATAGGAATTAAAAGACATTGAATCTAAATCCTCAGGAAATTTTCTCAAGTCAGGACCAGGAAATGCAAATCCTAGGCCATCCGTTAAATAGCTCTTTAGACGTGGCCCGAGATGAGTAGAAAAAAATGCTCATTTAATAAGAATGCTCGCCATGAGACGTGATGGACCATAATAATGCACCAATCTTGTAGGTCGCCCAAAAGGACTTGTTGATATGAATCAATTTGTACTTATGAACCAAATGATGCTTTTTATAATCTTGAATTAATGAGACGTGAGCCTTCGAGGCAACCTATGCATGGAGTAGATGATGTCATTGACTACAATGACATGTACCATGCTCAATGAATGAATAACAATAATATGCATCTTAATCCAGTGATCCACTTAATAAACAAAAGCTTCTTTGTGATTATTCTAATCAGTTGATTATAGTGGATTAAATCTGTGTGTATAAGGTGAAATCACTTTGGAGGGTGGACTATAGTAGCTTTGAGTTTCAAGCGAACGATAATAAAATACTTGTGTTTTTATCTCTTTGTTATTAACTTTTAAGTGGTGTTCTTGAGTTGGTAAAAAACTTTTGTTTTATAAAACTCAATTCAAACCCCCTTTCTTATGTTTTTCACACCTTCGGGGTTTGTTTTAATTCTGACGGGGCTACCACTAGCAGATTGCTTACTAAGTGTGGGGGTGTTTTTCGTGACAGTCAAGAAAGATAACTTTGTGGCTTTCATAAGACTATTGGTGATTGCAATAGTCTTGCTACAGAATTCTGGGGTGTCCTTATGGGTTTGGAGCTTGCTTGGAAGAGAGATTTCAAGAACCTTATTGTTCAAGATGGCAAAAAGACAGTAGCAGATGCTCTCCAAGGGTCGCCTTTGAAGTCTAAACAAGGTTCGACTTTGGCTAGGCATATTTTTCTTCTCCTTCAGCATTTTAAAGAAGTGCATTCATTCACATTTTTAGAAAAACTATTAAGTGTGCTGATTTTTTAACCAAACTAGATTTGTCCAGTTTTGATGGTTGTATCTGATTCGATGATAATTTTTTTAGTAACGGTTCAAATGTCTATGAGACATGCTGCCTAATGTCTCCTCATTTTAGACCTTTGATCCTCCCATTTTACTAATAAATAAATATATATTTGATTAAACAAACTTAAAAAATTATTATTTTTATTATATGAGTTAAATAGTTTAAGTTTCAAATTCTGAAACGTCCCAAAAAAATACTATTTACTTATATTCTGAATTTAAAAGAATATACATTTCAAATTCTGAGTTGTCACCAAAAAAAATTCTATCAATGAAAGCCCTAATCGTCACCAAAAATATATATTATATTTTATATTTCAAAGAATTTAAATTTCAAATTCTGAATTTATTACCATCAATTACTTCTAAAATTATTAGATTACTTTTCACAATATAAATTCATAATTTAAAATTACTGACTTAAATTTATTTATTTATCTTCTATTTTGCTAAAATTATATTTTTTTACTCTCCAATTTTTAAAACTAATATTTTGGTTCGCTATTGAACAACGCTGCATTATTTTTAGTTTTCAAAACTTTACTTTCATTAGAGAGGTACTTTATTTCAAAATTATTTTACCAAACAAAATTTATCTCAAAATAAACATCATTTTACTTTTTCAATATCAATTTCTTTCAGAATGCCATTAAATAATTAAAACTTCTTTCAAGTCATTATTCTCCTATACATTTATGACAATTTATAAAAACCTTAAACTATTCTTATTTTAGGATGGAATGAGTAAGCAATCAATAGACATTTATGAACTAATAAAATATATCATTGTTTTTATAATTAATTTTATTTTTTATTTTATTTGTATGAAAATATTACAAATATATTAAAACAAACTTTTAGAATTTTTTTTCAAAATAACCATTATTTTCAAAAATAATTCCAAAATAACCAATAATTCAAAAATATTACCAAAATAATCAAGTTTGATAGAGGATGCGGCAGATGAATTGACGTACCCCCAATGCTAGTGGCGCCTACATTGGGCCTCATGAGGAGGTGCCAATGTTAGTGGCGCCTATATATGTTTGATTGATGTATGCGCCAATTCATCTGGCGCATACACCCCCTGCTATTTTTTTTAATTATTAATATTTAATTTTTATTATTTAATAAAAAAGAAATAGTAATGAAAAAAATTCATTGATGATGTAATAATTGGTTACATTGGACTGACAATAAACTAATGACCCGTCTGATTATAACGTCCCCCTGTTCCATATCCCGGTGCGTTAGTTTATCTCCTAGGTCTTCTACAATTTTCTTGAGGTGTTTGGGGTCTTTGTGTGCTGACCTGATCGAGCGATGGTTGGTTGGAAGGTCCAACGGAAGTTCCAGCGATATTTGATAGATGTGTCATCATTTGCTCCCAATATCCGGAGGGGCTCTGGCCAACGGCGCTTCCGTATGGAGTTCGGTGCCCATGTCATCGTAGTTAGGGCGTTGTGGTTGAGTGAATTGGGGACGATATAGTTGCCCAAATTGGGTCATTGAGTCGTTTTGGAAACAAAGGAATGGTTTCTGGGCCGACTATAGTTAAACAATGGTTGGGTGTTATTGATGGGGGGCTACGATGAAGTGACCCATATGAATTATTTGGGCTATAGACAGTTGTGGTTGCGGGGTTTGATTCTTGGTTTTGTGTTTGAGTGAGAGGTATGAATGGATTGCGACGTTGGATGGTTGGTTGTTGGGTGGTTGGCATGAACGGGTTGCGATGTTGGGTGTTTGGTTGTTGTGTGTATGTGGTTGGTTGATGTTGTATGGTTGGTTGTTGGGTTTGGGTGGGTTCACATTGGTGTTGGGTGGTGAATTGTTGTGGGGCATACGATGACGAAGCATGTTGGCGTGGATCCATCAAATACCGCGGCTCAGATACAAATTGTTGAGTTGTTACCGATCTAAACCATGCCATATATTTTGTTGAGTCGGTCTTGCACCATGGATATCTGGTTCGTTCAAGATGTGTTGTCTTTGATTCCTCTATGGACGACACATGTCTTTTGCAAAGTCTCTCCAATCAGAATAATCCCATTGTGCATCAACCCTTTTTTGATGTCAATTCCCCAAACACGTGGGAGATTCTGGAATCTGTTGTAGCATTCAGAACTGCAGTTTGACCCGGTCACTCTGGTGCATTTCCACCATAGTGAATCGGATAACCGGTGTCTTCGTTGTCCAAACTGCAGCATCGTCATGGTTCACATCATGATCCAGACCCAGATATGGCCTCCAGACAAACTGTAAAACAATACGAAACGATTAGATGGAAAATAATTTGAGAAGTATTTTTAAATTAAAATATAGTTGGGTAGGATTATTACATCGTCATGTCCAATGTGGTCCAATAGATTTCGATAGACTACAATAGCGTGTTTCAGACACCTGTTGTAGTTCATTCCCCTTACTGACCACCTAAGATAAAAAAGAAGTGAAAAATATTATTTACTATTAATTATAATATAAAATATAATTAACTAAATGGTGAATGGTAAAGTGTTAGACTTACTTGGTTGCAAACGGGAACACGAATGGGCGCTCATTTATCGGGGCGAGCGACGACATTCTTGACCAACCCCAAGCTTGAAGCAAATACGCACATGAAAAAAAATATAGGTATTCTTTTTTGTAGTTCTATACATTGCACTATATAGATGGGCCAATACAGCTGAACCCTAACTATAAGTGTTTACCTTATTAATGTTGCGTAATAAAGGTAAATACATTATATTTACAAAATTACCTGTACTTTCTGGAAACAAAAAATTATCAAATAAAATCATAATATAACACCAAGCTTTTATTATTTTCTCATACTCGGTTGAATCGTCGGGAATTACTATACTGGCATAATATTGTTTAAGGTATTTTAAACTTATACCTTGCCCCCTTGCTTGACCGGACGTGTCTCCCTCAGTTTCGTCGTCTAGCAAATGGGCACCCAATAATTCATTGCAGATATTGTTGTCTTGGTTAACTCGATCATCACTGCCTTTCCATCTATACGGAGACCCAACAACATGTACACGTCCTCAAGTGTGACGGTACACTCACCAATCGGAAGGTGAAATGTGTGGGTCTCGGGTCTCCACCTCTCCAACAAAGTTAGAATGAACTTGTAGTCCACCGAGTACGAAACAATGTTGAGTAGATTTCCAAATCCACATCCTCTAATATATGGTTCTATTAAAGGATCGTGGGGTAAATATTCATGTACACGACATCTAAACCGCTTCGGATCCTAATAATAAAAAAGTAAGAAAATGCAATTAGAAGAAGAAATACATAATCAACAAGCACAACTCTATAAGTAAGAAAAACATAGATAACAAAGGTATAAGACTAAAAATAGAAAAAGTAAAAAGAGAGAGATGACATACAAATGCCGATATATTCTCGAGCGTGCCTCTATGTTCATCGCCCATAGTCAACAAAGACATGATTTGATTTTGCAAAGCTTGAGTGTGGTAGAGGAAACAAGTGTGGTAGAAGAATATAATTGAGTATTGATGAAGATGATTTGATATTGTTGATATGAGAGGCTATTTATAGATGAATGAGTGAGTAGGTTTGCAACCTAAGATGAATGTGATTGGTTGCATGGAATGGCAAGAGAAGACAAGGGAATGACAAACTTCAGAAAGCATGTGAGAGATAGCATGTGAGGAATCTCTTCTAGGCGCATGTGAAGAATCAACATGTAAGGGAAGATGCGCCATTCCTCTTGGCGCCTACATGTGATTCTTCACATGCAAGGAAGAGGCTCCCTTCCTCTTGGCGCCTTAGTGTAGGGCAATGGGAAGGGGCGCCCTTCCTAGTGGCGCATAAGACCAATTTTTGTGAAGAGGCACCCATCCTTTTGGCGCCCCAGTTACTTTATGGCGCCTAGGGAATGGGCGCCTAGGTGGGAATCTCAGGGCTCAGGCGCATGTGTGTTCTTGTCACTCTTTTCTCTGCATGGTTGATTCTTTCTACTACATGCATGGTCAAGTTTGTACAAACAATGACCAAGTTATCAATGCAACGACCAAGTTAGCAATGAAACATTATTTATGTTGTGTGGATGAACAACTTAGCAATGCATTCAATTCCCTTAAAGATATCTACATATTTAATATTTCAACAAAATGTCTTCCACACAACATTACATGATCAGTGCCCATGTCGAAGGTGAAATATTTGATCATCAGTTGTTCGGTTTTTGTTTTCGAAACACAGAGGTAACTCGGTTTACAATAAATCGACGATCAAATTTTTCACATCTGAAACAAAGAATAGAAAAGAAATTGCAATGCAGTAATGTGGGCCAAATCATCTATAAAAATCCGGTTTGGTTTGTAGAAAACCAGGTTAAATTTTATCAGAAGAAGATTCGAGATGATGATGATATTCAGCATATGTTTGTCAGTCACGAACAATCTGGTTACAACGATATAGAGTTGTATATATTACCACATCAACAACAGGTGTCTCTGTACATTGATCAGTCACAAGTGTTTTGTGAGACTGATGACGGACAAGCTGAGGTGAATGTTCTAGATGACAAAGAAGAAGAATCTGAGATCATGGTTGATTCGATGGTGAACGCTGAAGAGGAAGAGGAGCCAATACCAACAAGTTATGTATACTGCCCACCCCAACAGATGACAAGGTTAAATTTGGGTTCAGATGAACCTTTAGCAGATGTATGGTACAATCCTTACGTGCAGATGCAAGGATCTTTGAAACAAGGAGACACATTTCGCACAAAAGAGGAATGTGTAAGAGCCATTAAGAAATTCCACATGCAACTATCAGCTGATTTCAGAGTTGACAGAACTGACGCATCGAGGTATAAAGTTTATTGTCCGAATGAGCACTGCCTTTTTATGTTGTCAGCTTCGTACCGGAAGAGGAGCGAGTCTTGGGAGATTGGATCAATGGGTCCAGATCACACATGCATGCTGACAAACCCAATCCAGGATCATCGTAAATTAAGCTCTCAGCTAATATGTGATGAAATATTATCTGTTATTAGCGACAATCCATCATTAAAGGTGAGTACAATAATCTCGCATATTAGGGCAGAGTACGAGTACACTCCATCATATAGGAAGGCATGGATAGCTAGGACAAAATCTATTGAAAAAGTGTTTGGCAATTGGGAGGAGTCTTACAAACAACTTCCAAAATACTTGTTGGCTCTAAAACAATATGCTCCCGGAACAATTGTCAAGCTGGAAACAAATTGTCCGCCTATACACCAGATGGTACGTGTGCTGTTGGAAATAAAATATTTCACCGTCTATTCTGGGTGTATCAACCAGGTATCATAGGTTTTTCTTTCTGTAAACCAATTATACAAACTGATGGTACATGGTTGTACGGAAAATACAAAGGAACGTTACTGATGGTAGTGGCACAAGATGGGAACATCAATATTTTTTCAATCGTCTTTGCCCTAGTTGAAGGGGAGACTGCTGAGGGATGAAGTTTTTTCCTAAGAAATCTCTGATTGCACGTTGCACCTCAGCCTAACTTATGTTTGATCTCCGACAGACACCCTTCAATCATCAGTGCATATAATAACATTGACAACGGCTGGCAAAATCCTCCTTCGACGCATGTGTTATGTAATAGACATATTGCTCAGAATTTCATGCGGGAAATCAAAGATAAGACGTTGCGGAAGAAGGTTGTCAATGCAGGTTACGCATTATCAGAACCTTCTTTCAAACACTACCGCAAGGAAATAAGATTGTCAAACGAAGATGCGGTACGGTGGATCCATGGTATTCCTTTGGAGAAGTGGACTAGGGCATACGACAACGGTCAACGTTGGGGCCACATGACAACAAATCTTGTGGAATCAATGAACTCTGTCTTCAAAGGCATCCGTAACCTACCAATAATCGCTTTGGTGCATGCTACATATTTCAGGCTAAGGGCGTTGTTTGAAACCAGACGCTTAAAATGGAGTTCAGTGTTGCAATCTGGACAGTTGTTCAGTGATGCTTCGATGAAATTCATCAGACATGAAGCTGCCAAAGCAAACACACATGTGGTTACGGTCTTTGACCGAAGTAAAGGTTGGTTTAGTGTTGTCGAGTCCATGGATCACAATGAGGGCATGCCGATGGGACAGTACAGAGTCGAAATAGATAGAGGTTAGTGCGACTGCAGAAAGTTCCAAGCCTTTCGTACCCCCGCTCCCATGTCCTTGCGGCATGCTCAAAGGTTCGAAGGGATCCATCATACTTGTTATCTGAAGTTTACAAAATCGTCAGTCTTTCAAATGTTTATAAAATTAGTTTTTTCGTAGTGGCAAAAGAGGATTATTGGCCAGAATATCAAGGGGACATCGTCTGGCACAACGAAGTTATGCGAAGGAAGAAAAAGGGTCGCCCAAACAGCATCCGAATTCGAACCGAAATGGATACGGCGAACAAAATGGTTAGACTATGTAGTTCATGCCGTCAACTAGGTCACAATCGTAATAACTGTCCTAGTGTTAGAATGAGCACAACCAGATAAATTTACATGTACCTCTATTGCAATATATGAAAAATTAAATTTATTTCATATTAGACGTCTGTCACGAAAGTACCATTGCATAAACAGTAACACATATAATTATAACAAATACAAGAACTATGCAATTACAACCAGCAAAACAATTTTGAACATGTAATGCATCATCCTACGAGCGTCTTGGTCTGTCTTAATATCCACCAATTCGCGTAATTCTCCGTGTTGGTTGAACGTGGACACAAGCCATTGTATTCTTCTAATCCGTTCACCCTCTCCAATTTCTCCCTCTAACCAACTGTACAACGTCCGATTAAGACGTTCAAACATATTTGTGTTCCAAAGTCGAATCTGTACCGGAGCCGCAACGGCAGAAAATATTACATCAGCACTTTGTTTTTGAATGTATGCAGACATTGTTGAAACAGGGAAAATTGAAATTGATGGTGGTTGAATTGTATTAGGAGATGAGTTTGAGTGAAAAATATTGCATCCAATGCGTGGTATTTATAGAGACGGACAAAACATGTGGGCGCTTGAGGGATTGACGCCCACATGACCATCACATGCAGCCAGATGAATTAGCGCCCACACAACCAATTGCACCTAGGCGCCACTAGCATTGACGCCTCCTCATGAGGCCCAATGCAGGCGCCACTAGTATTGGCGCCTCCTCATGAGGAGCGCAATGCATGCGCCAATGCTAGTGGCGCCTCCTCGTGAGGAGCGCAATGCATGCGCCAATGCTATTGACGCCTCCTCTTTATGCATTGGGGGTGCCCCAGTTCATCTGACGCATCCTCTACCAAACCTGGTTATTTTGATAATTTTTATAAATAATTAGTTATTTTGAAAAAAAAATAAAAATAATTATTATTTTGAAAAAAAATTCCAAACTTTTACCTACTTCCTCTTCAAGAACACCCATATTAATCCTATTTGAATCTGCTCAAACTTCAACAAAATTCAAGAAACCGATATCCTGAATTTCACAAAACTCCCAATATCTTTATATCTGAGTACAATTATCGTACTATGTAATCAAGCTTCATGTTAATCCTATTCATAGAGGATATGAACTCTACTATTTTCATTAACTTGTGCCATAAGACAATGATTCAATTAGTAAAAAATATGAGCATACAAAAGTATATAGACAATCATGAATATGGTATCTATCGGTTATATATAACTGTCAACTGAATATGGTTTCAGAGTTATAGATATATCCAAAACCAACAATGCTTAAAACCAACAGTACAACAGTAACAATTGACCCCAAACTCCATATAATATAACTATACTTAATCCGATTCAAAGCCATAATTCAGAAAGAAAGGAAATAGCATAACAATAACCAATTTCTTTTTCTACATATCATTACAATGACATTCAAGATTAGCCCATGGTTCAAAAAGTTACAGAATAATTAAACCTATAATTTAAAGCCTAGTGTCGAGGGTGAGGCACAAATTGGTATTATTCTCCAGCTCAGCCAAGTGATTATGCATGAAAAGGATACCACATTTTCTCTGGGAGAAGCAATTTAAGCATTCTAAGAGAAACTTGAGAAATACTCATCAATCTGCATAAAAATGCTCAGTAGACATCAAAGAGTAAAGGTAATCAGAAGAACTGTTACCCATGGTTTTAAACTGCTTTCCACAAGAACGGCGACAGTAATTGTGACTACAAGTCTACAACCTATGCTTTTCAAGATCTCAACAACCACATCAAATCCAGCTATATCTGACTACAATATTCTACATATCAAATATCATAACATAACCACCACAACTGTAATTAAAAACCTTACTTATATGATAACAAGATGTGCATAAAGTAAACCAGGGTGTTACAATTTGATTACATTACATGTTTTAACTGAACCAAAATAAAAAACATAACGAACAGGCTTTTCCTTTCTGTTTTACAGGTAAACCGAATGCTAAATTAAGCCGATAAATAAGAGACTCGTCTGTCATCATTCATTAACTATGAAAATATGGAATACACAAAAATGCTCATCACCAATTCACCACCACTATCACTAATTACTACCACAATAACTAATAACTAACATGTGCTTGTGATCAAAACCATAAACACATCCAACCAAGCCAACAACATATAAACAATTTCATCAATTACACCATATCTTGATAAAAACAAAAAATTGCCATTTAGATCTATGAAACACTGGCACATATATAGACACGACACACAGGACTAGTTGAATAATGCGGTAATGCGGAATACCAAACACACACCTTCAATCTGAAGTGTCAATGCTACATAGTCATGATCAATCATCATCATCATGATCACTCTCATCACTGAAATACCCAGCTTTCTTCCCTTTCTTCTTCGTCTTGTTGTTGTCCAAACCCTCATCATCATTTCTGTTTCTCCCCAGCAACCTTTCACCCGCTTCATCATCCACAACAGAAGCCCAATTATCGTCAAACTGCTCCGCAGCAATCTGACCACCCTCCTCCTCCTCCTCATCACCTTCCTCCTCCCCATCCCTATCCCTCAGCCCACTAAATCCCCGTCGCGGCTTCTTAGGCTGAGGCCGCGACCTCGACCCCAACTGATTCTTCGGACACTCATACGACAAATGACCATGCCCCCCACACTCATAACACAAAGCAGTCTCAGTATTGTACACGCGCTTCCGAATAAACTCCGAAGCACGTCCATTATCAGCAGCAATAGAAGCAGTTAGTGTCCTTCCATTGAGAATCTTCTTATTCATCTCCGCCACGGCGCGTTGGGCGTCATTACGAGAAACGAATTGGACAAACGCGACACCGCGGCTTAGGCGCGTGTGACGGTCTTTGAGAACGGTTACACGCGCGATGCGGCCGAAAGTAGAGAAGAGCGTATGGAGATCGGAGTTTGTTAGGGAGTAATCTAGATTAGAAACGTATAGCGTCGATTTTGATGGTGCTAAGGGTTCACCTGTTCCTCCTATTGATGATCCTTTGTTGTTCGGTTTTGATTGGGGTTGATTACTGGATGTGGTGCCGGTGGTGGTGTTGGGGGTTGAGGACGAAGCGCAGTAGCGGTAGTAGAAAACGTCGTCGTCTTCATCGCTGTCGCTGTGTTTTCGTTTGTGTTTCTTCTTGCTTGACATTTTTTTCGGTTCAGGTTTTTTGTTTCCGGCAACGGCGTTCGGTTTCCGGCGACGGAATTAGTTCTCCGATGCTTCTTTAATCTATAGAGGAAATCTGAGAGTGGAGAGATTCTATAATGCGTTTGAGAAACCCTAGAGAAGTGAAGCGAAACTCCAAGCGGATCTGGACATGGATCCGGATATTTTGGATTGGTTTTATATATGGTTTTATCCATTCTTATTTTTTTATAAGCAGTACTATCCATATGTAAATGGACAACTTGCTCACCGCCAAAGTACTTGTAAAGATAGCATAAAACTAAAAATTATTATGTTTTAATATTTTTTTGTTTAATTGGTCAGCCACCCATCTGCATATATAAATTTTAATAATTTTTTGTTAGTATGATGCTAGATTTTTTAAGACAAAAATTTCTAGTTCGTTAGATATACAATTTTATTATATTATTTTAGATTATATTTTAATATCTTAAGATAAATAGAGTTATTGAAATTTAGCAAAAATAGAATAGAGTGAAATAGAAATTTTATTACTTTATTATTTGAATAATTAGCGATAAAAACAAAGTAAGTTTTTGATTCTGCTCATATAAAAGAGAAACAATACTGATGGAAAGTGATGAAAATTTTCATTCTGCTCATATTAAAGGGAACAATACTCGTAGAAAGTGATCAATACTAGTAGAAAGTGATGTAATTTTTTATTCCTCATATCTAAGGGAAACAATGCTAATGAAAAGTGATGAAATGAAATAAAATAGAATAATAAAATTTTATTATACTGGATCTGATTTTAATTAACTCAAACAATGTAATCTTATTCTATTTCATCTCATATCACTTCATATCATCTCATTGCATCAATTTAAGCAAAACCTTAGTCTAATAACTTCAGTTTCACAACATTTAAAAACTCTTATGTAGAATTTGTCCAGAATTGAAGAGGACTCATCTCTTACTAGAAACTCAACAATTAATTTGTTTTCAAAAGTAATGCTTTATTTATACGCTTAGATTATGTTTGGACATCTTAAAATGAAGATATAAGAATAAAAATGAACATAGTGAATCAACAAAATTAGAAGTACATACGATTAAAATGCATCAAAATCGATGACATCTTTTTAAATTTATTGAACTTTTCGCATTAGACTTTTTTCTATTGTATTATTTTTCAACATCATTTAATTTCTAGAACTCATGCATCCTATCCAAAAAAGCAAAGTTCTCACTCAGATGTTTCTTCCTTAAGACGTTCTCTCCATTCTACGAATGTTGGTGGTAGAGGACACCCTCGTTTCAAATAAGCTTGTATAAAATGCATCTTAGTAGCAATCTGTCTAATCAAGACAACCCGACCATTTAAATTATTTGGAGGGCAACTTAGCAGAGGGAAAACGATTTACGAAAAACTATGTCTTGTAAACTAAACTAAAACTCAGTCATATACATTTGATATAAGATGACTCATTTCAGAAAAATTCATCCACTTTATTGTCGTTGTGGGGACACCAATTTTACTAAGAATCAAAGGATTTTGAATAGCTTGTATTTGTGCATTAGTCATATAGAGTCGCATGTAATTGTCGCACCTCAAAAAAAGATGATAATGCGATCCCTCGCGATAGGACGCGGAAAAAAAATGTTGTTCGAAACAGAGTCGCCACCGAACTTTATTTATTCCAATGAAGGAATAGGAAAATATCGAGAAAACCTTTAGAAATAAGAATAATGGTCGTCGCAACCATATTCGGGTTCGGGAGTCGATTACGCAAGGGGAAGGTATTAGCACCCCTCACGTCCGTTGTACTCAACGGGAACCTTTTAGTCTGATTTTGCTATTTGACTGTTAATTGACTGTTTATCTGCTTGCTTCGAGTAATTAGAATTGATGATAGATGTGGATGAAGACCTCAGGATGGGGGAAATGGGAGGTTTTTTATTAGTGTGCTCGCGAAGATACAGCAATCTCCTGCCTACGTATCCTTATGGTGCAATAAGGAAATCAGAGCATTCGTAGTTCGGGCTACTACGAATATTGGTTGTGTTTTGTTTTGATGAACGACTGTGTAGGTCGGCGTTCTAACGGCTAAACACTGGCTTGTCTACTCTCGGTGGAGGCTCTAGCACTGGTTTGTTGTGCGCATTAGAAAGGATTGACAGTGTTCTTTTTGAAAGGGTTTTGGTCACGCGGGGGTGACGAGTTGAATTGACGTGTTTGGGTTTGATTGGTTTCGATCGCTCGAGGGCGAGAAGTTAGGTTTGATTTGTTGATGATTTGAGGAACAACGAAAGATTGAGCAATATGGTGTACACCAATCGTTCAATTCTTTCGAGGAATAATAAGGCGTGCGCCTTCTATTCCCTTTTCGTTCGAATTGTTTTGAAAGTTTGTTTGTGGATGTTGAATACGCACGGTAGTGAGGCGTACGCCTCCTACTTGCTTATTCAAAGAATAACGAGGCGTACGCCACCTATTCCCTTATCCAAGTTTATTTAACGTGTTTTAGTCGGAAGTCGATAATTTGTGCAATATGGCGTACGCCAATTATCCAAATAATCGAGAGACGGTGAGGCGTACGCCTCCCATCTTTTATCACCCGAGGTTTAAATTGTAAAAAGATATGTTTAGATATTGTATTCGATTTATGAAGATAGCTTGAATTTTGGGTTGGTAGGTTTGGATTTGTCGATGATTTGAGCAAGGTGGCGTACGCCAATTATTCAAATAATCAAGGAGTGGTGAGGCGTACGCCTCCCATTCTCTATTGAAGTTGTATAGTTTATTTTGTAAAATTGGGTTTGATATAAGAGGTGATTTGAGTTTATTCGATTGTGTTTTAAGTTTGATGACAAAAACTCGAGCAATGTGGCGTACGCCAATTATTCGAATAATCGAAAGATAGTGAGGCGTACGCCTCCTATCCTCTTTATTATCATAAATTTAGAATTAAATGTTTTAGAATTTGTAGTTGATTTGGAAAATGATTTGAATATGATGGTTGAAGTTTAGAAATAATTTGAATTTAGAACCTATGTTTGATTTGAAAAATTGATTTGAAATTGTATGATTATTAGGGTTTTAATTGAATGACGAAAATCCGAGCAATATGGCGTACGCCAATTATTCGAATAATCGAGAGATAATGAAGCGGATGCTCACTATTCTCCTTTTCATTCAAAGATTAATTATTAAAAATAAAACTTTTAGAATTTATAATTAATTGGTGGAGTGATTTTAATTTTATGGAGTTTTAGGGTTTTAAATGAATGACGAAAATCCGAGCAATATGGCGTACGCCAATTGTTCGAATAGTCGAGAGATAGTGAAGCGGAGGCTTACTATTCTCCTTTTCATTCAAAATTAAATTAAATAATTTTTAAGAGAATACTATTTAAATACGGTGAATTTGAATTTATTTAGAATTAATATACTTTTGGGAAAGACTATTTGGTATTGGACCAACGTCAAACTTATTTATTAGAAAATAAAGTAAATTATTTGTTGACGTTAACCATTAATCCACCATTTAACTAATTATAATATTATAACAAGATAAAAAGAAGAGTTGAAAATAGTAATCGAAACCGAACTAATAAATATTTCTAATATTAGTGTTATCTTAATTTTAATTAAAACAATCAAGAATAGCTCATAAACCAAGTAGACCAAATTGGAATGTTTGGGAAATAAATAAAAAGTTAGGCCCTAAACATTGGATCAAAGAAGGCCCAAGGGACTTAAAGTAGTGTTATTTTCGGGATGGGCCACAAGGCCCAAAATCCTCTCCTACTCAGCCAAGTGGTACCACCGAGAAGAGAAAAGGTTGGCCTCGGTTTACCTACCGCCACGCGCATCATTGTTCATTGATAACATCATAAAGATTTTGGGAACATAATCTGACAGCACCCAAGTATCTATCATCAATAACATTAATTTACTCTTAATAATATTTTAAAAGAAGAAACAATCACCCCTTAAAGCAAAGAAATAAATCAAAATAATTTTGTCTCTCTCTCTTAAAACGACTCTTCATTCTTTCTGGAAAATATCCTCTCCCTATTAAATCGTGTGCATGGTCCCAATCCAAAACTGCAGAGAGAGAAAAAAATTTGAAAGGAAACCGATGAACACCCTTCGGTGTTCATCCTCAAACAAACCAGGACTCGAACATGAAGTTCAAAACTTCCAACGTGACAAACGACCACAATCCCCTCAAACCTCCAAATCCTCGACGGGATC
Source organism: Lathyrus oleraceus (assembly GCF_024323335.1). Classification (NCBI taxonomy): domain Eukaryota; kingdom Viridiplantae; phylum Streptophyta; class Magnoliopsida; order Fabales; family Fabaceae; genus Lathyrus; species Lathyrus oleraceus. The sequence continues at coordinate 369,841,580 of NC_066582.1, forward strand.
TAGAAAACAGTAGCGAATCGGAACCTCAAAGGAAAACCTAATCTTAGCTTCTAACCCGTTTTCTATATCACAATCAACAGCAGAAATTAACGAGTCAAAATACAAGGTCAAAGCACTTTTAAGCAAAATAAAAGGGAAAGATTCCGCCGGAGCATCGTAGCCCCGACGAAGACCTGACGGCCATGATTACCTTCGGTGAGTATGTATGACGTTGTCCCTCTTCTTTTGCTTGTTGTTTCAAGTTTCTTCCTTTTCTTTCTATCCTTCTGTATCCACTCCTTGTTTTCTGTCTGATTCTGACTTTCTCCTCTAATTGATTGTCATTTCCTTTTGCACGCGATTGAAGGGGTCAAGCTCTTCAAACCCTGATTTTCAGTGTGAAAATCAGAGTTGAAATACAGAGTTTTAGCGGAGCTTTTCGGTGTAAGGTTCGTTTGGGATTTCAGCAGAGTGACGGTATTTTTCTTCTCTCCTTTTTCAATCGATTAGCTTTCCTTTTTATAGAGTGAAATGAGCTCCCCAAAATCGTGTGTGGATCCTTGGCAGATGGTGCAAAAAGGAATCATTCCGTTAGCATCAAATCTTTCTTTAGATTTTGGTGGGGACCAATGTAAATGTGGTAGGAAACGGATTTGATTGTGGTCCCAAAAAATCTCCAAATGCGTGGCCGTCTTCACTGAATCTCCCATCTAGTTTTTACTGCGGTGAAACCTTCAACAATTGAGGTAAGGAAATTGGTATTTACTGGCATATATTTTAACCTTAATTGATGACTTCTCAACTTCGATTCACAACACTTCTTCCGTTTTTGCTGATGTGAGGACTTAATACATTTAGGTATGAATTGCTGCTCAAGTATTTTCGAATCCTGTGAATCTTTGCCTTTGGTTTATCATAACAATTGTGTGCTTACAAGTCTTATGACCATTAAATTGATGCCATGTTTGATACTTGGTTTGGTATTTGGTAGGTGATCTGAATGATATTCAGGATGCTTGATGATACTTGTATGGATGTTAACCTTGTTGATGGCTGAGCTTGGATTGCTAGTCTGCTGTGTTTTACATGGTGGTAGTCATGATTGCTCCTGTGATTCTATTACCATGAGGTTAGTCATATGCTGAAAACCTGTTAACTTGGAATGTGATGTTGTTAGCTATTGTGTTAGAAGTTTGAATGAAATTTTGCTATGGTAATGATTATTTTTGTTTTGGATACTTTGCTTGTGCGTGAGCTGATTTGTGGGTTGCTATGCTTGGTGATGCAGTAGTGGTTTGTGCAGTTTTTAGATCGTATATTTGAACAAGGTTAGATGGTTTGGTAACAGGTTTCTTCTTGTCATGGTTCAGCATCTGTCATGGTTCTCTGATAATAGGTTCTATTGTAACAGGTTTTTTTTTGAAGCATACCCTGGCACTGTTTTGGTTTGGAGCATTATGGCGTTTAAACCAATCTCGTCTTTAATTGATGATTCATAATGCAATGGTCCTGCCGCTATAGCTAAACCTTGTGTCCCAAAAAGGTGAATCTTTAAATGTATCCTCATTTCCAAGTGTAGGCTAAGAGATACTCTCAACTGTGTTTAGCATGTTAGTTTTCTCGATTGTTTAACATCTCTGCTACCGACCAAATCCCTATCCAGTTATTAACATCAACATTCTTGAACTGAATCATCTGTCTTGGAGTTGTTAACCATCCTGCCATTGAAGGACAATCATGTTGCCAAGGTCTGCAACATGGCCTGCTTTGGGAGGAATACTCTGAACTTGCGTCTGTAGCCGTTTTTTGTTTTTTGGGTGTGACGGCTTGTTTTTGCTGTTTTGCTGTTCGGCAGCTTGTGACAGTTTTTCTTCTTTTGATCATAATCTCTTTCGGAAAATCCTTACTCATTGTTTTACTGCTTCAGGAAGTGTTTTGGTGAAGAGAGTGCATGGAGTTGTCGTGGTCAACTGTCATGATGTTTTAAGCTTATATACTTTTTTATTGTAATGTCCTCAAGTCTTTAGATCATAGGCCATGGCTGTGTGTAAATCATGAGGTCTACCAATATAACTGTAAACTATGCCCCTTACAAAATTTATTCTCAGAAGGATCGTGCCCATATGGAAAAAGAATGGTTTTGTACATCTAAATTTGTATTTTTTTATCAAAAGTAACATTATTATGAAGTCCATAGAAAACTGTTTCATTTTCTTTCTTATAGGAATTAAAAGACATTGAATCTAAATCCTCAGGAAATTTTCTCAAGTCAGGACCAGGAAATGCAAATCCTTCGCCATCTGTTAAATAGCTCTTTAGACGTGGCCCGAGATGAGTAGAAAAAAATGCTCATTTAATAAGAATGCTCGCCATGAGACGTGATGGACCATAATAATGCACCAATCTTGTAGGTCGGCCAAAAGGACTTGTTGATATGAATCAATTTGTACTTATGAACCAAATGATGCTTTTTATAATCTTGAATTAATGAGACGTGAGCCTTCGAGGCAACCTATGCATGGAGTAGATGATGTCATTGACTACAATGACATGTACCATGCTCAATGAATGAATAAAATAATATGCATCTTAATCCAGTGATCCACTTAATAAACAAAAGCTTCTTTGTGATTATTCTAATCAGTTGATTATAGTGGATTAAATCTGTGTGTATAAGGTGAAATCACTTTGGAGGGTGGACTATAGTAGCTTTGAGTTTCAAGCGAACGATAATAAAATACTTGTGTTTTTATCTCTTTGTTATTAACTTTTAAGTGGTGTTCTTGAGTTGGTAAAAAACTTTTGTTTTATAAAACTCAATTCAAACCCCCTTTCTTATGTTTTTCACACCTTCGGGGTTTGTTTTAATTCTGACGGGGCTACCACTAGCAGATTGCTTACTAAGTGTGGGGGTGTTTTTCGTGACAGTCAAGAAAGATAACTTTGTGGCTTTCATAAGACTATTGGTGATTGCAATAGTCTTGCTACAGAATTCTGGGGTGTCCTTATGGGTTTGGAGCTTGCTTGGAAGAGAGATTTCAAGAACCTTATTGTTCAAGATGGCAAAAAGACAGTAGCAGATGCTCTCCAAGGGTCGCCTTTGAAGTCTAAACAAGGTTCGACTTTGGCTAGGCATATTCTTCTTCTCCTTCAGCATTTTAAAGAAGTGCATTCATTCACATTTTTAGAAAAACTATTAAGTGTGCTGATTTTTTAACCAAACTAGATTTGTCCAGTTTTGATGGTTGTATCTGATTCGATGATAATTTTTTTAGTAACGGTTCAAATGTCTATGAGACATGCTGCCTAATGTCTCCTCATTTTAGACCTTTGATCCTCCCATTTTACTAATAAATAAATATATATTTGATTAAACAAACTTAAAAAATTATTATTTTTATTATATGAGTTAAATAGTTTAAGTTTCAAATTCTGAAACGTCCCCAAAAAAAACTATTTACTTACATTCTGAATTTAAAAGAATATACATTTCAAATTCTGAGTTGTCACCAAAAAAAATTCTATCAATGAAAACCCTAATCGTCACCAAAAATATATATTATATTTTATATTTCAAAGAATTTAAATTTCAAATTCTGAATTTATTACCATCAATTACATCTAAAATTATTAGATTACTTTTCACAATATAAATTCATAATTTAAAAAACAAATACTTTTAAAATTACTGACTTAAATTTATTTATTTATCTTCTATTTTGCTAAAATTATATTTTTTTACTCTCCAATTTTTCAAACTAATATTTTGGTTCGCTATTGAACAACGCTGCATTATTTTTAGTTTTCAAAACTTTACTTTCATTAGAGAGGTACTTCATTTCAAAATTATTTTACCAAACAAAATTTATCTCAAAATAAACATCATTTTACTTTTTCAATATCAATTTCTTTCAGAATGCCATTAAATAATTAAAACTTCTTTCAAGTCATTATTCTCCTATACATTTATGACAATTTATAAAAACCTTAAACTATTCTTATTTTAGGATGGAATGAGTAAGCAATCAATAGACATTTATGAACTAATAAAATATATCATTGTTTTTATAATTAATTTTATTTTTTATTTTATTTGTATTAAAATATTACAAATATATTAAAACAAACTTTTAGAATTTTTTTTCAAAATAACCATTATTTTCAAAAATAATTCCAAAATAACCAATTATTCAAAAATATTACCAAAATAATCAGGTTTGATAGAGGATGCGGCAGATGAATTGACGTACCCCCAATGCATGAAGAGGAGGCGCCAATATCATTGACGCATGCATTAGACTCCTCGTGAGGAGGCGCCAATGCTAGTGGCGCTTACATTGGGCCTCATGAGGAGGCGCCAATGTTAGTGGCGCCTATGTATGTTTGATTGGTGTATGCGCCAATTCATCTGGCGCATACACCCCCTGCTATTTTTTTTTTAATTATTAATATTTAATTTTTATTATTTAATAAAAAAGAAATAGTAATGAGAAAAAAATTCATTGATGATGTAATAATTGGTTACATTGGACTGACAATAAACTAATGACCCGTCCGATTATAACGTCCCCCTGTTCCACATCCCGGTGCGTTAGTTTATCTCCTAGGTCTTCCACGATTTTCTTGAGGTGTTTGGGGTCTTTGTGTGCTGACCTGATCGAGCGATGGTTGGTTGGAAGGTCCAACGGAAGTTCCAGCGGTATTTGATAGATGTGTCATCATTTGCTCCCAATATCCGGAGGGGCTCTGGCCAACGGCGCTTCCGTAATGGAGTTCGGTGCCCATGTCATCGTAGTTAGGGCGTTGTGGTTGAGTGAATTGGGGACGATATAGTTGCCCAAATTGGGTCATTGAGTCGTTTTGGAAACAAAGCAATGGTTTCTGGGGCGACTATAGTTAAACAATGGTTGGGTGTTATTGATGGGGGGCTACGATGAAGTGACCCATATGAATCATCTGGGCTATAGACAGTTGTGGTTGCGGGGTTTGATTCTTGGTTTTGTGTTTGAGTGAGAGGTATGAATGGATTGCGACGTTGGATGGTTGGTTGTTGGGTGGTTGGCATGAACGGGTTGCGATGTTGGGTGTTTGGTTGTTGTGTGTATGTGGTTGGTTGATGTTGTATGGTTGGTTGTTGGGTTTGGGTGGGTTCACATTGGTGTTGGGTGGTGAATTGTTGTGGGGCATACGATGACGAAGCATGTTGGCGTGGATCCATCAAATACCGCGGCTCAGATACAAATTGTTGAGTTGTTACCGATCTAAACCATGCCATATATTTTGTTGAGTCGGTCTTGCACCATGGATATCTGGTTCGTTCAAGATGTGTTGTCTTTGATTCCTCTATGGACGACACATGTCTTTTGCAAAGTCTCTCCAATCAGAATAATCCCATTGTGCATCAACCCTTTTTTGATGTCAATTCCCCAAACACGTGGGAGATTCTGGAATCTGTTGTAGCATTCAGAACTGCAGTTTGACCCGGTCACTCTGGTGCATTTCCACCATAGTGTAGCACCTCAAATTTGCACCCTACCTTTTGTATATTCATTTCACATTAGGCCACTGCATAACATTGCATTGTCCGTTTGCCTGCATAACATTGCATTGTCCATTTGCCCAAGTGCAAGCTCAGTTGACAAATTAGGTCAAACTGGTCAGGAGATCAGGTCAAGCAAGCAAGCAAGTGCCATTTTCATTGAGACAAAGCCTTAGGGTTGGCTTATCAAATTCATATGGTCTAAGGATCATTTTGAAGTGATTTGGCCAAAGATTGGATGATCAAAGCTCAATAGTCAAGCTGAATTTCTTCAGAAACCCTATAAAGTCAACTGTGGTCAACTGTGCCTGATTTGATGGATTGGAAGGTGTGAGATGGTTTGAAAGGCCTCATTCATGTCCATATAAGTCTCATTTGACATATCAAAGACCAAGGTTGAAGATTTGGAGGTCAGATCAGAAGTTTCCAAAAATAGCAGGTGACCTGTAATTTCAACTGCCCAAAATGGAAAGTTTTTCTCCCCAAAATTACTTCATCATACAAGCTTCAAATGGAATTTTGTCCAACATGAAAGTTGAAGATCTTGATCTCACAATTCCAAAAAGTCCAAGAACTTGAAATTCCCATGTGTGGTTGGCAAGATATGGTCCAGTCATTTTCCAAAAATGCCCAAATTCAAGGTGGCATAACTTTCACATGGAATGGCCAAATTGGTTGATTTTTCTTTGAGCAAACCACATTTCATATGATCTTTCATGGTGCATAATCAAATTTCATCAAAAACTCTCATAGCAAAATGCCATTTTTTAAGTGAATTCATTTGCATTTTTGGCATGGCATAGTGATTTTGAGCATAACATGGAATATGCACATGAGACCTTTTGCAACACATTCCAAATGGTATTTTTGACTTGCTTGAACCAAGGTTGGACTGATATATGGACTGGTTTAGAAAAGGGCATTTTGGCCAAAGCATGAAAAATGCACATTATGCTAATCCTTCCAACTTTGCTAATCTTGATTAAATTTTGGATTAGGGAGAGGTATAGAGAGATAATTGTAACTGTTTTTCATAATCACACTCCATTTTTTCAGATCCAAAGCAAAATCTCACACATTCTCTCAATTTTTCACACTTTGCACTTCCACTTTTTTCTCATTGTTCATCAAGATTCCTTCCATCTTTTTTGTTGTTTCTCTTGTTGATCATCATTGGCAGGTGGAGTGTAACTTCTGTTGAAGCTCACAGTGGAAAGATCTTGAAGAACCATGGCCATGGCATTTGCATTTTCTGTATGAAAGTTGAAGATTCCTACTGGTACAAGCTGCTTCGAGCTAAAATCTTGATCACATGCTCTTAGTCACACCTCAATGCGCATCTGTTTTTGGATTTCAAGGCCTGAACTCATCAAATCCATCAATGCACTCAAATTAAGGTTGGAAATAAAACTCCATAATTGCTCCAATTAAGATAGGGATTTGATAGAATGATCATTGCTGAGTAACCTAAAGTTTGAATCGTGCGTTTTCATTGGATATTCGCTGAGAAATCAAGAATTGAAGTTTTGATGTAAAACCTATTCTGGATCGATCCGTTCTGTACAGTAGGAATTAGGAGATTTCATCTGTATATTATTGATGTACGTGAAAAGACGAAGAGAACCATGTGCCATTTGTCCACTTTCGTGCCAATTTGTTCATGATGGATTCTGGAGATGATGAACATTCATGATGTTCTTGAGAAATTCTGGAAAACGCGTGTGTTTGATCCGCTTTTGTGCCTTGCCATTTTCAAATTGTGTTTACCGCTAGTAAGGACCAATAGAAACGCGCCATGTCAATTAGTGCTGCGCAGCGTTTTGCTTACTGATTCCAATAATTACAACTTTGCCATTCGTATTAATTTAAATCATTTTAATTACTTCAATAATTATTTCATTATTTTACAAAACTTCAAAAAATCATAACAAATCCAATTTTAATCCAAATTAGATGGGAATTTTTGCATCAATCTCCAAATTTTGTCTAGTTTTTTTTAGGCATGGTAGTCCAAGTTGTGCCTGGTGATTTTGTTGACTTTGCCTATTGCCTTTGACTTGTATGCATTTTGTGTATGTTTCACCATTTAATTCATAAAATGATTATACATGATCCAAAATGAATGAAATTTCACATGCTTGTTCTTGACTCTCTTCTGGTGATTTTGATGTATAGTTTGTGAATTTTGGATTTATGGTTTTTTAAGATATGATGTGTGCAAGTTAAATGTGACAATGTGTGTCACACTAGGTTAGGTCAACTTCATCATTTTTATTGCCATGTCTATATTTTGCCAATTGCCTTCAAATTTTGCATGTGATATCTTGTTTATGTCTAGTTTCACCATGAATTTTTTAGGAATTTTTGAGCCATTTCCTATTTGATTGAGATTTTTTGGTTGCTGTTTAGACATTTTAGGGTTTTGTTTGAGTGATTGACTTCTATGCTTTGTGAAATTCTCATACCATATCATATGAAGGTGAAATTTGATGGAGTGATTCAAAACATGTTCATTGTCACTTTGGCTTTGGTCCCATTCATTTCTCATTTGGTTTCACTGTTTTATGATTGATGAAAGTTGGTACTTGTTTTGATGCCTTGTATTGGTTTGTTTGCATTTGTCTTGACTTTATGATTTTCATTGACCTACTTCCTCTTGTCCAAATGGCATGAAAATTGATATGTTGTTCATTGAATGTGTTCTGTTTAGGCTGGAATTTGTGTGGAATTTATTGAGCTGTTTAGGTATTTGTTTGAGTGTGACCATTCTGTTTGCTCATACATGATTCACAATTACCTAGTTTGACTTCAATTGTGCATGAAATGAATTTGGTGCATAGTTTTGATGTGAGACCAATTGGATTCTCTTTTTAATTGATTAATCTTGATTTTGATAATTTTTCATTTGCTGTTTTGACTTTTTCACTTCCTTTTGACCCTAGGCTTGTCCTAGTGGTCTTGTATCTCATGTTTGAATGTGATTTTCAGGTTAAGAAGCAAAATACCTTAAGGAGGTGGATTCACATTTGATTGAGTTGTCTCATTTGATATTGTACACTAACTTGTTTTGTTTTGTAGGATGCTTGGCTCCTTTGAGTTGCTTGCACTTTGGTGCATTGGATTGTGTTTGTCTGTGTATAGCTAATTGTGAACCATTTGCTGTTTAGTTTTGTGATTGGTATACTGATGATATTTGATTGATTTCAGGTACATTAGTTGCTAATATTGTTTTGCTTTGCTTGATAAGCAATTTGCACTAAGGTATAACATTCTTGTCTCCATGTAGTCTGGAAGACCTGGCCTGTTACTTGGCCAGGCACCTGTTTGAAGTCCTCCTTAAGAGGCGATGCTTGTGCTTGTTTATTTTTGTCCCCAAGCAGGAAAAGTCCTTGATTAAGGCAATTGGCGGATAAAAGAGATAAGCAATCTATCTCCCGCTCTTCTGTTGAGTCGTCCCTCTACTCACACCACTGTGTTGATGCATTGGGACACAAACCCAAGATCTTGTACAATGTACAGTTGTGTCAGAGTCTTGAGTGTAGAAGGGTTCCCACATTCTGAACCCACGCTCCTTTGTCTGAAGCTCTCCCTGACCAGGGATAAGAGCTGTAAAGTCTTATCTTCACTCTCCTTTCATCAGCTTCACCTTAGCCCCTCAATGGCAAGGTTAAGAGCTAACACCACCCCTGTACAGATGACTTGCTCTTGCAGTCTTACCCTTTGATTGAGCCCCACTTGTGTGTATATAGTGTGTGCTACTTGTGAATGCTTGATTTGCTGCTTGTGTTGAATAGGATAGGCTTGCATTCCTGTGCAAGTTAGCTAGAAACCTTGACTTAGGGACAATCTTGCATGATAACATCTAGGCTCGAGTTAGTCTCCCTAGTTGTGTTCCCCTCGGTCATCTTCTTAGGCTAGTCCTGTGTCCCTCCGTAGGGGAACTACGTCGCCCTGATCCTCATGCCAGATGAGGTACGTAGGCAGGAGATGAGCAGATCTCTCCGGGCGCCTGTGTCTTTGTTTTGTGTTGTTGTGTGCTTGGAAGCTGATGTAAGTCCATCGAGTGGCGTTCGGGTTCCAGTGTGGGTTTGTTTGGTTCGGATGCTGATGTAAGCCCAGTGATTGGCATTCGGGCTCCACGTTTGCCTTCTTGTGTGTTTTGGTTCGGATGCTGATGTAAGCCCAGTGATTGGCATTCAGGCTCCACGTTTGCCTTCTTGTGTGCGTTTTGGTTCGGATGCTGATGTAAGTCCAGTGATTGGCATTCAGGCTCCACGTTTGCCTTTGCCTGTGTTTGTTTGTGTGCGTGTTAGCCGAGCTACGGATGCTCTGATTCTCCTTCGTCCAAAGGAGATACGTATGCGTAGGATGCGATATCCTAGCGAGCATGTGTCGTTTCCCCAGTCCGAACTACTTAGACTCTGATGTCTATGCTTGATAGACTAAGTAGGCCCAGGACGCGATATCCTGCCGAGTCGGTCTTGTTTGTTCTTGTGTCTCTTTCAGCCGATATCTGTGTGTTGGTGAGCAGTATTTTAGCAACCATTTCCCTTCCTATTGTGCGTGGATCCCGTCGAGTACGACGGATGCGTAGGGGTGCTAATACCTTCCCTTCGCATAACCGACTCCCGATCCCATTCTCTTTGGTCGCGAGACCATGCTTTTTCCAGGTTTACTCTGAGCGTTTCCTTTCCCTCTTTTGGGATAAATAACGCACGGTGGCGGCTCTGTTGTCCTTGTTTCCCGCCGGTTTTTCGCGTAATGCGACAGCTGGCGACTCTGCTGGGGAACTCCTAGAGAAGTTGACCTGTGCTGGTCCTTCTTCCCTAAGCGAGTCTCTCCTAGCGCTCTCTAGGTTAGGGCTTTGGTTGCTATTTGCTGTTGTTTATTGCATTCATTTCATTTACTGTTTGCATTCAATGTGTGCATTAATGTTTGCATTCATTCATTCATCTGCTGTGCTGGCTGTGTTTCTCTGATTGGGGGTGGGTGTTACTCGAGGTAAAAGGCCCAATACCCAGGCTATGAGTGCAATCTAGGAAACCTAGGAATAGAGTGATTCGTGGGAAGCGGGTGGTATGCGCCACTTAGCGGAACATCGACATCACGAGCAGTTCAGACCCTGGTGGGGGTATCATCGACCTTACCCTGGCCTAGATGACACCCGTGAGTGGGGAGGGAATGATCATTTTAACAGGTACAGATGGTGACTGTTGGTGACCGGTAGGTGACTAGTTGGTGACTCAGTGCGTTCCTGTTGGTGACTCAGTTTCTCAGATTGGTTTCAGATGGCAGTTGACCAGTTGACTTTGGGTTTCAGATGATTGTGATTAGAGTTTGAGCCGAAGTTTCGATCCTGTGTTCAGAGATGCACAGCTTGCCAGTCGTGTCTGCATCATGTGCATCATAGCATGTTTATTTTTCAAAATAAATGCAATAAAAAAAAAGAAAAAAAGAAAAACTAATCCCTGCATGCATATCATTTCTCAGGTACATTCCAGAGCTTGATTCATTGATAGAGATGGCAACAGTTCCTGAGCCGAAGCGGAAGACCTGTTCCTATAGCTTTCACCATGAGCCTCTGACGTCTCTAATGGAGTTGAGCAGTTTTGTGACCAGTGATCATCTGAAGGGGTTCGTTGACCAGTATGGGGATCTGTTGACTTTGTTGAAGATGGTAGTTGACCCAGTGTCGGTGCAGACTCTTCTTCAATTCTACGACCCAGAGCTTAGATGTTTCACTTTCCAGGACTATCAGTTGGCGCCTACTCTTGAGGAGTATTCCATCCTGTTGGGTGTCCCTATTCAGCATCAGATTCCTTTCTTGGATGTACCAAAGGAAGTTGACTTCAGGGTTATTGCTAGAGTTCTTCATCTGAGTGTCAGAGAGATCAGTGATAGTTGGAAGACTAGTGGAGATGTTGTGGGCCTACCTTTGAAGTTTCTGCTGAGAGTTGCTAGAGGAGAAGCAGAGAGGGGGAATTGGGAAGCTTTTCATGCCCAGCTTGCTGTTATGATTTATGGGATCGTTCTGTTTCCGAGTATGCCCAACTTTGTTGACTATGCTGCAGTCTGCATTTTCATTGGAGGGAATCCAGTCCCTACTCTGTTGGCCGACACTTACTATGCTATTCACAGTAGGCATGGTAAGGGTGGGGCTATCAGATGTTGTCTCCCGCTTTTGCTCAGATGGTTCATGGCTCTCCTACCAGTCAGTGGGCCGTTTGTTGATGCTCAGAGCACTTATAGATGGACTCAGAGGGTGACGTCTCTTACTTCATATGACATCAGATGGCATTCATACCGGATGGACGTGCGAGATGTTATTATGAGTTGTGGAGAATTCCGGAACGTGCCACTTGTGGGGACCAGGGGTTGCATCAATTACAACCCGGTTCTTTCTCTTCGCCAGTTAGGGTTCGTGATGAGTAGAAGACCACTTGAAGCCGAGATAGCCGAGAGTGTGTATTTTGAGAAGCGTGCTGACCCTGTTAGATTGGAGCAGATAGGGAGAGCTTGGAAGTCTATTGGTGTTAGAGATGGATCTGTCTTAGGGAAGAAGTTCGCCATTGCTATGCCTGATCACACCAACTGGGTGAAGAAGAGAGTGGAAACTTTGCTGTTGCCCTATGATAGTATGAATCCGTTGCAAGTGCAACCACCCTTGATTCTTGCTGATATTGTGCCTGCTGAACAGTATAAGCAAGCTCTGATGGAGAATCATCGCTTGAAGGAGAAAGAGCAAGATGCCCAGATGGAGTTGTATCAAGCCAAAGCTGATAGGCTGAATTTGACTCACCAACTCAGAGATGCCCAAAGTGCAGGTGTTGGTGGTGTAAGGAGTAAGAAGAGATCCTATTCAGAGATGGAGAACTTGTTGGATGCAGAGCACAGAGAGTGTTTGAGATTGCAGAGAGTTGAAGCCAGTTATCTGAAGAAGATCAGAGACTTGGAGAAGCAACTCAGAGACAAAGATATCCAGTTGAAGAGGGAAGTCGACCAGAGACTTGCATCAGAAGACCGACTTGGGTCAGAAGTTGTCGAGCTTAGAAGACAGTTGAAGGAGAAGATCACTCCCTTGCCAGAATGTTCAGAGTGTGAACTGTTGATAGACCAATGTCACTACTTGAAGACGCTCATTCCTGGATATAACTTGTCTTAGCTTGTATTTCCTGATGTTTATGTTGAGAATCACCCCCAGGCCTGTTGGGTGGGATTCTTTGTTGTACCTTGTTGGATATTTGGATCTTTGTTGTAACGATCCAGTTGCTCATTTATAGATGAGATTTTCTCTGTATTCCTTGCTTTGTTGTATGATGTTTCTGTATCTCCCTGTTGCTTTATGTTGTTGCAGGTTGTCATTTATTGAGATGAATCAGGCTCTTTGAATGCCTGAGAAATGATCATTTCATGTGAATCATATGCATTAACATCATACGCATATCATATTGCATAACAGGTGTTCTAGTTCGGACTTCTCACTCTGGCTCCTGTGTCAGGCAGGATAGCTGATCAGAGACCTCACCGGTATTCAACTAGACTCAATCAACAGCGAAGCATGGATCAGGTTCAGAATGAGTTGGCTGAGATGAGGGTGAACATGGCCCAGTTCATAACGATGATGCAAGGGGTTGCTCAAGGTCAGGAAGAGCTCCAAGCCCTGGTCCAGAGACAAGAGACTGTGATTCAGATGTCCAACCGTGCTTCGCCTGTTGTTGTACCTGCTTATGAGAATGTCAATGTTGCTGCTCCCGCTAACGACTATGCCGTCGGGGAAGAGTTGAGAGGAATAAGGATCAATGGCCAGCCTCTTGCCGCAGAGGTCAATGCTAGAGCTACCCGGGCTCCTGTTCGCCATCCTGCTCCGATTGTCGACAGACAAGAGGACATGTTCACGCTTCTGAGTGAGGATGATGAGGTGGTCAGAGTTGAGGATAGGGATCGTAAGGTTGATGCCCTGGCTGAGAAGATCCGTGCGATGGAATGCCAGAACTCCTTCGGATTTGATGTTACAAATATGGGGTTGGTAGAGGGGTTGAGAATCCCATACAAGTTCAAAGCACCCTCATTCGAAAAGTACAACGGTACCTCTTGTCCTCGCACCCATGTGCAAGCTTACTTCAGGAAGATCTCCGCGTACACTGACGACGAGAAGATGTGGATGTACTTTTTCCAAGACAGCTTGTCTGGAGCGTCTTTGGACTGGTACATGGATCTGAAAAAAGAATCAGTCAGAAGCTGGAAAGATCTGGGTGAAGCCTTTCTGAGGCAATACAAGCACAACATGGACATGGCGCCGAGCCGAACCCAATTGCAGAGCTTGTGTCAGAAATCCAAGGAAAGCTTCAAAGAGTATGCCCAGAGGTGGCGTGAGCTAGCCGCTAGAGTACAGCCTCCTATGCTGGAGAGAGAGCTGACTGACATGTTCATTGGAACATTGCAAGGTGTGTTCATGGATCGCATGGGAAGCTGTCCGTTCAGTAGCTTTTCTGATGTTGTTGTCTGTGGGGAAAGGACTGAGAGCCTTATCAAAGCAGGAAAGATACAAGATCCTGGCTCTGCAAACTCTTCAAGTTCTAAGAAGCTATCCTCTGGGGCTCCCAGAAGGGGAGAGAATGAAACAAATGATGTGCACCGTCGGAGGAGTGCGAACAGAGGACCATATCGTCAGGTCGCTGCTGTGACTATCCCAGCAACTCAAACTCAACAGCAACAGAGAAGACCAACTCAGCAGTATCAACATCAGCAACATCGTCCGCAACAGCAGGCTTACCAGCCTCCCTATGATAATCAAGCCGATACGGGTAATGAGAGGAAGAGGATCATTTTTGACCTGATCCCTATGTCATACTCAGAGTTGTATCCCTCTTTGATAAAGTGGAACTTGATTACTCCCAGAGACCCGCCGGCTATACCCGTCAACCCTCGGTGGTGGTATAGGCCTGAGCAGCATTGTGTGTATCATTCGGGTGCTCCTGGTCATGATGTGGATAGTTGCTTTCAGTTGAAGATGAAGGTTCAAGACCTCGTAAAGTCAGGTATTCTGAATTTTGAAGACTTGGGTCCCCGTGTTAATCAAGCTTGAAGATAACAAGTCGCGGGCTGGCGTTGGCTTTTCTCCTGAGGTCTTCAACAAAGAGGGATGTTCAAAAGCAGAAGCTACTGACGCAAGAGATTCTGACCGTTGTTACCCCTGGTGGGATCTATCACAATTGGGTCACTGTGGGCGTTACTACAGTTGTTCATAAGTCAGAGTAATAATCACTTTGTTTAAAAACCCTTCTCCCATGCCAAAAGGAGAAGTGATGACATTGTTGGCAACATTTTGTGCATTGATATTTTCATTCAAATAAATTCATGTTAAACATTTGTTTTTCCAATTGTTTTCCCTTTTCGCTTTTTGCATGAAATTGGTGATCACAAAAAACCCTAAAAACAACAATAAAAGCAATCTTTTCATCTGCATAACGATTGTCTTGTTTGATTTCCAAAAAAGGCTTTTCATATCAAATCATTATGCAGGTTGATTCTCAAACCCATTGAACATAATGATCGGACGTCATCTCCCAATTTTGAATTCCCTGTATTCGAAGCGGAAGGAGATGATGTTGAAGGGATTCATGACAAGATTTCCCGACTTCTTGAGCAAGAAAAGAAGATCACTCAACTGCATCTCGAGAATCAGCAGAACAGCCAACCGGGGCATATATACATAAAAAAAAAAAAGGAGGGTGCGAAACCAAACAAAAAAAAAATCATCAAAAGAAATCAAAGGCAAAATCAGAAAAAAAAAACAAAGAAAGAAAAAGAAAGAAAGGAACAGAAGAAAATAGCACCCTCAAAGTCCCAAGTTGACTAATGCTGAATTCGATCGAAAAGGAGAGATCAACTGCCATATGTCATGGTCAGTTACATCAGCAGAGAGCGATGAAAGCGTTCGACAAGAAGGTCAAGTCTCGAGTTCTGAGAAAATGACCCTGTGCTCAAGAAAGTCTTGTCTTTCGCGCCCGATTCCAGGGGCAAGTGGACTCCGAGCTATGAATGTCTATATGTGGTCAAGAAAGCCTTTTCAGGCGGTGCTCTGACATTTACAACAATGGATGGAGAAGTTCACTCGTCCTGTGAATCCTGATGCAGTCAAGAAATACTTCGCCTAAGATAAAAAAAAAAAGCAAAACAGCTCGCTAAGTTGAACACCCCAAAGGGCGACTTAGGCAAAAAGGAGCGTCTCGGTGGATTGAAAACCCGAAAGGACGATCCAGGCAAAAGTTAGAGACATTGGAAAAGAATTTGCATCCCGCTAGATTGAGCACCTCACACTGGGGCAATCTAGGCAAAAATTAGGGATTTGGCAAGTAACTGCATCTTGACAAGACTGTGTTCTATATCTGTCATTCGCCAAGAATTCTTAATGCGTCGTCGACCGAAGCTCCGAATACATCGAAGTTCAGAATGGTAGAGGAAAGGTCATTATGTTCAATGTAGCCCTCTTCCAATATACATCACCGATTTCAAACTTGTACAGATCTTTGGAGTCTCGCCATTTGCAGGCTACCATTCCATCACATCGATTTGAGCTTTTATCCAATTATTTGCACTCTTATTTGTTTCAACTCAACAAATGTTTTGCATGTTTTAATTGAAAAGTATCATTGTTTTCAAAATAAACAAATTTTTCACAAATTGTTCTTAAACAAAGTGAACATTCACAATGATGGAAGGATACTTAGGGGACCCGCAGTGCTCTCCCAAGGGTGGTATGATTACCAACAGGTAAGACATTTGTTCGTATCTAGAGCATAACTGTATCTCTTTCCTGTAGAACCTCTTATGGTTTTTCTTCAGCGAGGTTGCTCAATGCAGTGTTGGTTGAAGTTGTTCATTTTCATGTCCCCGGCAGTGCAGATTTTTCTTCCAAATCCCTGTTAGCACCTATGGTGGGGCATCCCCAGTAGAGTGCTGTTTGAGCCCTATCGTGGGGCATCCTCAGCAAGGTTGCTGGTGGAACATTTTCATGGGGCAGTTCTCAAGCAGAAGGTGTATTGAAGACTTCAACTTTCGTCTCTCCAGCAGAGCAGTCTTCTCCTCACCCTGGCGCGGGTGTGTTTCTGTTAAGATCCGGTATTTGATGGATTGACATCCCAGTACTCTGGCATTTTCTCGGATAGATCCTCTGCGGAGTTGTTGGCATGATGAGTGTTGTCAATGCCTATCTATTCTCACCAGAGATCTGGTTGATTCCTGGATATCTCTGTTCTCCAGCAAGAGTGAGAAGTCGGTGCTTTCTCTGCAGAATTTTCCTCAAGCAGAGTCTCCCCATAGAGTTGGAGTATCTGATCAGTTCGACTCCCTAGCCGGAGTTCATTTTGCATGTTGCATGTAGTGATCATTGCATCCTCAAAATCGCGTAGCATTTCCATTCCATATGGAGCATTACACCATAGAAAAATTCAAACATATGCATTCATGTGTTAACCCAATCAGACCGTATCCCCGCCAGAGGCAGGTTCTTGTTCGACATCTGTATAACACTTTCGCTACAGTTGCTCCTGACGGCATTCAGGATTGTTCCCCCGGGAGAGGTTTATTTCCTCATCCGTTGGTGAAAAGAAAACCTGGTTCTACCCAGTGGTCTCCTAGCAGATGTGGGTGTGTCCGATCTCTCCATGTAGAGTCTACCCCTTAAGCAGAAAGCGTCTACCATTTCCTTCTGCGCTCCCGCTGAGTTAGATCCTCGTGGATGACGGTTGTTTCCGTTCTCTCCCTGCACGGGATGGGTTTTCCCTATTGAGTTCTTTCCTCATTAGGATGAGTCTTGATTCAGTTTGCCTTTTTGGATCGATCCTAAATTGGCTCCACGTTGTCTGTTTCTTGTACTTCCCTGGGGCATAAATGAATGGTTGCTCACTAACCGGCACTCTTTCATCTTATCCTCAGCGGAATCTGGCTTCTACCTACAAACCGGTAGTTGTAAGTCCTATCTTTGTGGTTTTCTACCTACTAACTGGTAGTTGTAAAATCCCACGTTCTCCCCTTTTGTGGGGTTAACCCTTTGTGCTTATCCTAGTTGATGACGGTTACTTTTTCCGTGGTTTTCTGCCTATTACCCGGTAGATGTAATCCCCTCTTTGCAGTTATCAGTATCCCGGTTGCGGTATTGATAGTCTTGTCCCATCTGGATACTTGCCTTGATCAAGCAGTATTGTCCCCAGTGGGTCTTCCCCTTCCTTTCGGATATTTGCTCCGAGTAAGCAACTTTATCCTCTTTTGATTGGTCATCTTTGCATACCTATTCCTGGTACCCCGATGCCTTTCTTTTCAATCGTTTATCCATTTAACAACCTGCAACCCGGTTATGGATAATCTTCCATGCGAGTGTATTATCTACGTTTTGACGGCTATAGGTAATATATCTCATGCACTCTCTGGTCAGTCTTTTGATTGTTTTCTCCAGCAGAGTAAGATTCGTATTCCTCATGGAATTGAATATTCATCCTTTAACAAGTTTGCTTCCGCTCTCTTCAGGATGATGTCGGTCGATTTATCCATTTAACAACCTGCAACCCGGTTATGGATAATCTTCCATGCGAGTGTATTATCTACGTTTTGACGGCTATAGCTAATATATCTCATGCACTCTCTGGTCAGTCTTTTGATTGTTTTCTCCAGCAGAGTAAGATTCGTATTCCTCGTGGAATCGAATATTCATCCTTTAACAAGTTTGCTTCCGCTCTCTTCAGGATGATGTTGGTCGATTTATCCATTTAACAACCTGCAACCCGGTTATGGATAATCTTCCATGCGAGTGTGTTATCTACGTTTTGACGGCTATAGATAATATGTCTCAGGCGCTCTTGGGTCGAAGTCGTCCTCCCCAGTCGAGTAAGATTCGTATTCCCTGTGGAATCGAATGTCCATCCTCAACAAGACTGCTTTTCTAGCCCTCTTCAGGATGTTAAGTGTTTTGGAACACAAACCAATTCACGCTTTGGTCGGTCACCCGTTTCATACCTACAACCCGGTATCCTTGGTGTTCCTTCCTGTTTGCTCGCTGTCGTGACCTCGATCCCCAGTGAGATCCCCTGCAAGTGTGTAGCCTTGCCCGGACATGTAGATGTCAGTATCCTGTCAGCACCCACATGTGTTGTTTCTTTGGTGTCGGTAAACACCATCTTTCGGTGATTTCCCAGTCATGCGTAAGTGTCTGGTCTTCTTTGGTGTCGGTAAACACCATCTTTCGGTGATTTCCCAGTCATGCGTAAGTGTCTGGTCTTCTTTGGTGTCGGTAAACACCATCTTTCGGTGCTTTCCCAATCATGCGTAAGTGTCTGGTCCTCTTTTGATGTCGGTAAACATCATCTTTCGATGTTCGTAACGTCGTCCTCCTTCCCTAGAGAAGCATTCCTCCTCTCCGTTGGTGTCGATAAACGTCGAGTTTTTCCTATGCGTCCGTTGGCGTATAGTTGATATCTTTCCCCACAGGGTCGTCCCCAGAAGATTTCTCCTCTCCGTTGGTGTCGATAAACGTCGAGTTTTTCCTAGTCGTCCGATGACGTCTAGTTGCTTATTCCCCACAGATCATTTGGTAATACCAGATGATTCCCCTCGAAGATTCCTCCTTCTCCGTTGGTGTCGATAAACGTCGAGCTTCTCCCATTCGTCCGATGACGTCTGGTCGAGTCTTCCCATTCATCTATTGATGTCTGGCTACCTCTCCGTTGGTTTTGGTAAACGTCGAGTTTTTCCTGGTCGTCCCCAGTTTGATTTACCTCTCCGTTGGTTTTGGTAAACGTCGAGTTTTTCCTGGTCGCCCCCAGTTGGCTTACCTCTCCGTTGGTCTTGGTAAACGTTGAGTTTTTCCTAGTTGTCCGTTGGCATCTAGTTGTGATTTCTGTCCCCATTCATCGTGTGTCGATGTCTGGATGTGGTTGTGCTTTTGAACAACAAAAACAAGAAAAACAACAATTCCCAGCAGTGTGCAAATTTCTACGGTTCTTGGTATTCAATCCCTGTTTACCCTGAAAGTCTGACAGCCGTTGCTCTCATCCATTCGGGTTCCCAGTTGAATGAATAGGGGCAGCTGTAGCACCTCAAATTTGCACCCTACCTTTTGTATATTCATTTCACATTACGCCACTGCATAATATTGCATTGTCCATTTGCCTGCATAACATTGCATTGTCCATTTGCCCAAGTGCAAGCTCAGTTGACAAATTATGTCAAACTGGTCAGGAGATCAGGTCAAGCAAGCAAGCAAGTGTCATTTTCATTGAGACAAAGCCTTAGGGTTGGTTTATCAAATTCATATGGTCTAAGGATCATTTTGAAGTGATTTGGCCAAATATTGGATGATCAAAGCTCAATAGTCAAGCTGAATTTCTTCAGAAACCCTAGAAAGTCAACTGTGGTCAACTGTGCCTGATTTTATGGATTGGAAGGTTTGAGATGGTTTGAAAGGCCTCATTCATGTCCATATAAGTCTCATTTGACGTATCAAAGACCAAAAGTTGAAGATTTGGAGGTCAGATCAGAAGTTTCCAAAAATAGCAGGTGACCTGTGATTTCAACTGCCCAAAATGGAATGTTTTTCTCCCCAAAATTACTTCATCATACAAGCTTCAAATGGAATTTTGTCCAACATGAAAGTTGAAGATCTTGATCTCACCATTCCAAAAAGTCCAAGAACTTGAAATTCCCATGTGTGGTTGGCAAGATATGGTCCAGTCATTTTCCAAAAATGCCCAAATTCAAGGTGGCATAACTTTCACATGGAATGGCCAAATTGGTTGATTTTTCTTTGAGAAAACCACATTTCATATGATCTTTCATGGTGCATAATCAAATTTCATCAAAAACTCTCATAGCAAAATGCCATTTTTTAAGTGAATTCATTTGCATTTTTGGCATGGCATAGTGATTTTGAGCATAACATGGAATATGCACATGAGACCTTTTGCAACATATTCCAAATGGTATTTTTGACTTGCTTGAACCAAGGTTGGACTGATATATGGACTGGTTTAGAAAAGGGCATTTTGGCCAAAGCATGAAAAATGCACATTATGCTAATCCTTCCAACTTTGCTAATCTTGATTAAATTTTGGATTAGGGAGAGGTATAAAGAGATAATTGTAACTGTTTTTCATAATCACACTCCATTTTTTCAGATCCAAAGCAAAATCTCACACATTCTCTCAATTTTTCACACTTTGCACTTCCACTTTTTTCTCATTGTTCATCAAGATTCCTTCCATCTTTTTTGTTGTTTCTCTTGTTGATCATCATTGGCAGGTGGAGTGTAACTTCTGTTGAAGCTCACAGTGGAAAGATCTTGAAGAACCATGGCCATGGCATTTGCATTTTCTGTATGACAGTTGAAGATTCCTACTGGTACAAGCTGCTTCGAGCTAAAATCTTGATCCCATGCTCTTAGTCACACCTCAATGCGCATCTGTTTTTGGATTTCAAGGCCTGAACTCATCAAATCCATCAATGCACTCAAATTAAGGTTGGAAATCAAACTCCATAATTGCTCCAATTAAGATAGGGATTTGATAGAATGATCATTGCTGAGTAACCTAAAGTTTGAATCGTGCGTTTTCATTGGATATTCGCTGAGAAATCATGAATTGAAGTTTTGATGTAAAACCTATTTTGGATCGATCCGTTCTGTACAGTAGGAATTAGGAGATTTCATCTGTATATTATTGATGTACGTGAAAAGACGAAGAGAACCATGTGCCATTTGTCCACTTTCGTGCCAATTTGTTCATGATGGATTCTGGAGATGATGAACATTCATGATGTTCTTGAGAAATTCTGGAAAACGCGTGTGTTTGATCCGCTTTTGTGCCTTGCCATTTTCAAATTGTGTTTACCGCTAGTAAGGACCAATAGAAACGCGCCATGTCAATTAGTGCTGCGCAGCGTTTTGCTTACTGATTCCAATAATTACAACTTTGCCATTCGTATTAATTTAAATCATTTTAATTACTTCAATAATTATTTCATTATTTTACAAAACTTCAAAAAATCATAACAAATCCAATTTTAATCCAAATTAGATGGGAATTTTTGCATCAATCTCCAAATTTTGTCTAGTTTTTTTTAGGCATGGTAGTCCAAGTTGTGCCTGGTGATTTTGTTGACTTTGCCTATTGCCTTTGACTTGTATGCATTTTGTGTATGTTTCACCATTTAATTCATAAAATGATTATACATGATCCAAAATGAATGAAATTTCACATGCTTGTTCCTGACTCTCTTCTGGTTATTTTGATGTATAGTTTGTGAATTTTGGATTTATGGTTTGCAAGATATGATGTGTGCAAGTTGAGTGTGACAATGTGTGTCACACTAGGTTAGGTCAACTTCATGATTTTTATTGCCATGTCTATATTTTGCCAATTGCCTTCAAATTTTGCATGTGATATCTTGTTTATGTCTAGTTTCACCATGAATTTTTGTAGGAATTTTTGAGCCATTTCGTATTTGATTGAGATTTTTTGGTTGCTGTTTAGACATTTTAGGGTTTTGTTTGGGTGATTGACTTCTATGCTTTGTGAAATTCTCATACCATATAATATGAAGGTGAAATTTGATGGAGTGATTCAAAACATGTTCGTTGTCACTTTGGCTTTGGTCCCATTCATTTCTCATTTGTTTTCACTGTTTTATGATTGATGAAAGTTGGTACTTGTTTTGATGCCTTGTATTGGTTTGTTTGCGTTTGTCTTGACTTTCTGATTTTCATTGACCTACTTCCTCTTGTCCAAATGGCATGAAAATTGATATGTAGCTCATTGAATGTGTTCTGTTTAGGCTGGAATTTGTGTGGAATTTATTGAGCTGTTTAGGTATTTGTTTGAGTGTGACCATTCTGTTTGCTCATACATGATTCACAATTACCTAGTTTGACTTCAATTGTGCATGAAATGAATTTGGTGCATAGTTTTGATGTGAGACCAATTGGATTCTCTTTTTAATTGATTATTCTTGATTTTGATAATTTTTCATTTGCTGTTTTGACTTTTTCACTTCCTTTTGACCCTAGGCTTGTCCTAGTGGTCTTGTATCTCATGTTTGAATGTGATTTTCAGGTTAAGAAGCAAAATACCTTAAGGAGGTGGATTCACATTTGATTGAGTTGTCTCATTTGATATTGAACACTAACTTGTTTTGTTTTGTAGGATGCTTGGCTCCTTTGAGTTGCTTGCACTTTGGTGCATTGGATTGTGTTTGTCTGTGTATAGCTAATTGTGAACCATTTGCTGTTTAGTTTTGTGATTGGTATACTGATGATATTTGATTGATTTCAGGTACATTAGTTGCTAATATTGCTTTGCTTTGCTTGATAAGCAATTTGCACTGAGGTATAACATTCTTGTCTCCATGTAGTCTGGAAGACCTGGCCTGTTACTTGGCCAGGCACCTGTCTGAAGTCCTCCTTAAGAGGCGATGCTTGTGCTTGTTTATTTTTGTCCCCAAGCAGGAAAAGTCCTTGATTAAGGCAATTGGCGGATAAAAAAGATAAGCAATCTATCTCCCACTCTTCTGTTGAGTCGTCCCTCTGCTCACACCACTGTGTTGATGCATTGGGACACAAACCCAAGATCTTGTACAATGTACAGTTGTGTCAGAGTCTTGAGTGTAGAAGGGTTCCCACATTCTGAACCCACGCTCCTTTGTCTGAAGCTCTCCCTGACCAGGGATAAGAGCTGTGAAGTCTTATCTTCACTCTCCTTTCATCAGCTTCACCTTAGCCCCTCAATGGCAAGGTTAAGAGCTAACACCACCCCTGTACAGATGACTTTCTCTTGCAGTCTTACCCTTTGATTGAGCCCCACTTGTGTGTATATAGTGTGTGCTACTTGTGAATGCTTGATTTGCTGCTTGTGTTGAATAGGATAGGCTTGCTTCCTGTGCAAGTTAGCTAGAAACCTTGACTTAGGGACAATCTTGCATGATAAAATCTAGGCTCGAGTTAGTCTCCCTAGTTGTGTTCCCCTCGGTCATCTGGTTAGGCTAGTCCTGTGTCCCTCCGTAGGGGAACTACGTCGCCCTGATCCTCATGCCAGATGAGGTACGTAGGCAGGAGATGAGCAGATCTCTCCGGGCGCCTGTGTCTTTGTTTTGTGTTGTTGTGTGCTTGGAAGCTGATGTAAGTCCATCGAGTGGCGTTCGGGTTCCAGTGTGGGTTTGTTTGGTTCGGATGCTGATGTAAGCCCAGTGATTGGCATTCGGGCTCCACGTTTGCCTTCTTGTGTGTGTTTTGGTTCGGATGCTGATGTAAGCCCAGTGATTCGCATTCAGGCTCCACGTTTGCCTTCTTGTGTGCGTTTTGGTTCGGATGCTGATGTAAGTCCAGTGATTGGCATTCAGGCTCCACGTTTTCCTTTGCCTATGTTTGTTTGTGTGCGTGTTAGCCGAGCTACGGATGCTCTGATTCTCCTTCGTCCAAAGGACATACGTATGCATAGGATGCAATATCCTAGCGTGCATGTGTCGTTTCCCCAGTCCGAACTACTTAGACTCTGATGTCTATGCTTGATAGACTAAGTAGGCCCAGGACGCGATATCCTGCCGAGTCGGTCTTGTTTGTTCTTGTGTCTCTTTCAGCCGGTATCTGTGTGTTTGTGAGCAGTGTTTTAGCAACCATTTCCCTTCCTATTGTGCGTGGATCCCGTCGAGTACGACGGATGCATAGGGGTGCTAATACCTTCCCTTCGCATAACCGACTCCCGATCCCATTCTCTTTGGTCGCGAGACCATGCTTTTTCCAGGTTTACTCTGAGCGTTTCCTTTCCCTCTTTTGGGATAAATAACGCACGGTGGCGGCTCTGTTGTCCTTGTTTCCCGCCGGTTTTTCGCGTAATGCGACAGCTGGCGACTCTGCTGGGGAACTCCTAGAGAAGTTGACCTGTGCTGGTCCTTCTTCCCTAAGCGAGTCTCTCCTAGCGCTCTCTAGGTTAGGGCTTTGGTTGCTATTTTCTATTGTTTATTGTATTCATTTCATTTACTGTTTGCATTCAATGTGTGCATTAATGTTTGCATTCATTCATTCATCTGCTATGCTGGCTGTGTTTCTCTGATTGGGGGTGGGTGTTACTCGAGGTAAAAGGCCCAATACCCAGGCTATGAGTGCAATCTAGGAAACCTAGGAATAGAGTGATTCGTGGGAAGCGGGTGGTATGCGCCACTTAGCGGAACATCGACATCACGAGCAGTTCAGACCCTGGTGGGGGTATCATCGTTGCATACTTCAGGTGTGTATATGATGGTATTCTGCGAAAGGTTATTTATGCTGCGTTTCTTTCGACCTTACCCTGGCCTAGATGACACCCGTGAGTGGGGAGGGAATGATCATTTTAACAGGTACAGATGGTGACTGTTGGTGACCGGTAGGTGACTAGTTGGTGACTCAGTGCGTTCCTGTTGGTGACTCAGTTTCTCAGATTGGGTTCAGATGGCAGTTGACCAGTTGACTTTGGGTTTCAGATGATTGTGATCAGAGTTCGAGCCGAAGTTTCGATCCTGTGTTCAGAGATGCACAGCTTGCCAGTCGTGTCTGCATCATGTGCATCATAGCATGTTTATTTTTCAAAAGAAATGCAATAAAAAAAAAAGAAAAAAAGAAAAACTAATCCCTGCATGCATATCATTTCTCAGGTACATTCCAGAGCTTGATTCATTGATAGAGATGGCAACAGTTCCTGAGCCGAAGCGGAAGACCTGTTCCTATAGCTTTCACCGTGAGCCTCTAACGTCTCTAATGGAGTTGAGCAGTTTTGTGACCAGTGATCATCTGAAGGGGTTCGTTGACCAGTATGGGGATCTGTTGACTTTGTTGAAGATGGTAGTTGACCCAGTGCCGGTGCAGACTCTTCTTCAGTTCTACGACCCAGAGCTTAGATGTTTCACTTTCCAGGACTATCAGTTGGCGCCTACTCTTGAGGAGTATTCCATCCTGTTGGGTGTCCCTATTCAGCATCAGATTCCTTTCTTGGATGTACCAAAGGAAGTTGACTTCAAGGTTATTGCTAGAGTTCTTCATCTGAGTGTCAGAGAGATCAGTGATAGTTGGAAGACCAGTGGAGATGTTGTGGGCCTACCTTTGAAGTTTCTGCTGAGAGTTGCTAGAGGAGAAGCAGAGAGGGGGAATTGGGAAGCTTTTCATGCCCAACTTGCTGTTATGATTTATGGGATTGTTCTGTTTCCGAGTATGCCCAACTTTGTTGACTATGTTGCAGTCTGCATTTTCATTGGAGGGAATCCAGTCCCTACTCTGTTGGCCGACACTTACTATGCTATTCACAGTAGGCATGGTAAGGGTGGGGCTATCAGATGTTGTCTCCCGCTTTTGCTCAGATGGTTCATGGCTCTCCTACCAGTCAGTGGGCCGTTTGTTGATGCTTAGAGCACTTATAGATGGACTCAGAGGGTGACGTCTCTTACTTCATATGACATCAGATGGCATTCGTACCGGATGGACGTGCGAGATGTTATTATGAGTTGTGGAGAATTCCGGAACGTGCCACTTGTGGGGACCAGGGGTTGCATCAATTACAACCCGGTTCTTTCTCTTCGCCAGTTAGGGTTCGTGATGAGTAGAAGACCACTTGAAGCCGAGATAGCCGAGAGTGTGTATTTTGAGAAGCGTGCTAACCCTGTTAGATTGGAGCAGATAGGGAGAGCTTGGAAGTCTATTGGTGTCAGAGATGGATCTGTCTTAGGGAAGAAGTTCGCCATTGCTATGCCTGATCACACCAACTGGGTGAAGAAGAGAGTGGAAACTTTGTTGTTGCCCTATGATAGGATGAATCCGTTGCACGTGCAACCACCCTTGATTCTTGCTGATACTGGGCCTGCTGAACAGTATAAGCAAGCTCTGATGGAGAATCGTCGCTTGAAGGAGAAAGAGCAAGATGCCCAGATGGAGTTGTATCAAGCCAAAGCTGATAGGCTGAATTTTACTCACCAACTCAGAGATGCCCAGAGGGCAGGTGTTGGTGGTGTAAGGAGCAAGAAGAGATCCTATTCAGAGATGGAGAACTTGTTAGATGCAGAGCACAGAGAGTGTTTGAGATTGCAGAGAGTTGAAGCCAGTTATCTGAAGAAGATCAGAGACTTGGAGAAGCAACTCAGAGACAAAGATATCCAGTTGAAGAGGGAAGTCGACCAGAGACTTGCATCAGAAGACCGACTTGGGTCAGAAGTTGTCGAGCTTAGAAGACAGTTGAAGGAGAAGATCACTCCCTTGCCAGAATGTTCAGAGTGTGAACTGTTGATAGACCAGTGTCACTACTTGAAGACGCTCATTCCTGGAAATAACTTGTCTTAGCTTGTATTTCCTGATGTTTATGTTGAGAATCACCCCCAGGCCTGTTGGGTGGGATTCTTTGTTGTACCTTGTTGGATATTTGGATCTTTGTTGTAACGATCCAGTTGCTCATTTATAGATGAGATTTTCTCTGTATTCCTTGCTCTGTTGTATGATGTTTCTGTATCTCCCTTTTGCTTTATGTTGTTGCAGGTTGTCATTTATTGAGATGAATCAGGCTCTTTGAATTCCTGAGAAATGATCATTTCATGTGCATCATATGCATTAACATCATACTCATATCATATTGCATAACAGTTGTTCTAGTTCGGACTTCTCACTCTGGTTCTTGTGTCAGGCAGGATAGCTTATCAGAGACCTCACCGGTATTCAACTAGACTCAATCAACAGCGAAGCATGGATCAGGTTCAGAATGAGTTGGCTGAGATGAGGGCGAACATGGCCCAGTTCATAACAATGATGCAAGGGGTTGCTCAAGGTCAGGAAGAGCTCCAAGCCCTGGTCCAGAGACAAGAGACTGTGATTCAGACGTCCAACCGTGCTTCGCCTGTTGTTGTACCTGCTTATGAGAATGTCAATGTTGCTGCTCCCGCTAACGACTATGCCGTTGGGGAAGAGTTGAGAGGAATAAGGATCAATGGCCAGCCTCTTGCCGCAGAGGTCAATGCTAGAGCTACCCGGGCTCCTGTTCGCCATCCTGCTCCGATTGTCGACAGACAAGAGGACATGTTCACGCTTCTGAGTGAGGATGATGAGGTGGTCAGAGTTGAGGATAGGGATCGTAAGGTTGATGCCCTGGCTGAGAAGATCCGTGCGATGGAATGCCAGAACTCCTTCGAATTTGATGTTACAAATATGGGGTTGGTAGAGGGGTTGAGAATCCCATACAAGGTCAAAGCACCCTCATTCGAAAAGTACAACGGTACCTCTTGTCCTCGCACCCATGTGCAAGCTTACTTCAGGAAGATCTCCGCGTACACTGACGACGAGAAGATGTGGATGTACTTTTTCCAAGACAGCTTGTCTGGAGCGTCTTTGGACTGGTACATGGATCTGAAAAAAGAATCAGTCAGAAGCTGGAAAGATCTGGGTGAAGCCTTTCTGAGGCAATACAAGCACAACATGGACATGGCGCCGAGCCGAACCCAATTGCAGAGCTTGTGTCAGAAATCCAAGGAAAGCTTCAAAGAGTATGCCCAGAGGTGGCGTGAGCTAGCCGCTAGAGTACAGCCTCCTATGCTGGAGAGAGAGCTGACTGACATGTTCATTGGAACATTGCAAGGTGTGTTCATGGATCGCATGGGAAGCTGTCCGTTCAGTAGCTTTTCTGATGTTGTTGTCTGTGGGGAAAGGACTGAGAGCCTTATCAAAGCAGGAAAGATACAAGATCCTGGCTCTGCAAACTCTTCAAGTTCTAAGAAGCTATCCTCTGGGGCTCCCAGAAGGGGAGAGAATGAAACAAATGATGTGCACCGTCGGAGGAGTGCGAACAGAGGACCATATCGTCAGGTCGCTGCTGTGACTATCCCAGCAACTCAAACTCAACAGCAACAGAGAAGACCAACTCAGCAGTATCAACATCAGCAACATCGTCCGCAATAGCAGGCTTACCAGCCTCCCTATGATAATCAAGCCGATACGGGTAATGAGAGGAAGAGGATCATTTTTGACCTGATCCCTATGTCATACTCAGAGTTGTATCCCTCTTTGATAGAGCGGAACTTGATTACTCCCAGAGACCCGCCGGCTATACCCGTCAACCTCGGTGGTGGTATAGGCCTGAGCAGCATTGTGTGTATCATTCGGGTGCTCCTGGTCATGATGTGGATAGTTGCTTTCAGTTGAAGATGAAGGTTCAAGACCTCGTAAGGTAAGGTATTCTGAATTTTGAAGACTTGGGTCCCCGTGTTAATCAAGCTTGAAGATAACAAGTCGCGGGCTGGCGTTGGCTTTTCTCCTGAGGTCTTCAACAAAGAGGGATGTTCAAAAGCAGAAGCTATTGACGCAAGAGATTCTGACCGTTGTTACCCCTGGTGAGATCTATCACAATTGGGTCACTGTGGGCGTTACTACAGTTGTTCATAAGTCAGAGTAATAATCACTTTGTTTAAAAACCCTTCTCCCATGCCAAAAGGAGAAGTGATGACATTGTTGGCAACATTTTGTGCAATGATATTTTCATTCAAATATATTCATGTTAAACATTTGTTTTTCCAATTGTTTTCCCTTTTCGCTTTTTGCATGAAATTGGTGATCACAAAAAACCCTAAAAACAAGAATAAAAGCAATCTTTTCATCTGCATAACGATTGTCTTGTTTGATTTCCAAAAAAGGCTTTTCATATCAAATCATTATGCAGGTTGATTCTCAAACCCATTGAACCTAATGATCGGACGTCATCTCCCAATTTTGAATTCCCTGTATTCGAAGCGGAAGGAGATGATGTTGAAGGGATTCATGACGAGATTTCCCGACTTCTTGAGCAAGAAAAGAAGATCACTCAGCTGCATCTCGAGAATCAGCAGAACAGCCAACTGGGGCATATATATATAAAAAAAAAGAGGAGGGTGCGAAACCAAACAAAAAAAAAATAATCAAAAGAAATCAAAGGCAAAATCAGAAAAAAAAACAAAGAAAGAAAAAGAAAGAAAGGAACAGAAGAAAATAGCACCCTCGAAGTCCCAAGTTGACTAATGCTGAATTCGATCGAAAAGGAGAGATCAACTGCCATATGTCATGGTCAGTTACATCAGCAGAGAGCGATGAAAGCGTTCGACAAGAAGGTCAAGTCTCGAGTTCTGAGAAAATGACCCTGTGCTCAAGAAAGTCTTGTCTTTCGCGCCCGATTCCAGGGGGAAGTGGACTCCGAGCTATGAATGTCTATATGTGGTCAAGAAAGCCTTTTCAGGCGGTGCTCTGACATTTACAACAATGGATGGAGAAGTTCACTCGTCCTGTGAATCCTGATGCAGTCAAGAAATACTTCGCCTAAGATAAAAAAAAGAAAAAGCAAAACAGCTCGCTAAGTTGAACACCCCAAAGGGCGACTTAGGCAAAAAGGAGCGTCTCGGTGGATTGAAAACCCGAAAGGACGATCCAGGCAAAAGTTAGAGACATTGGAAAAGAATTTGCATCCCGCTAGATTGAGCACCTCACACTGGGGCAATCTAGGCAAAAATTAGGGATTTGGCAAGTAACTGCATCTTGACAAGACTGTGTTCTATATCTGTCATTCGCCAAGAATTCTCAATGCGTCGTCGACCGAAGCTCCGAATACATCGAAGTTCAGAATGGTAGAGGAAAGGTCATTATGTTCAATGTAGCCCTCTTCCAATATACATCACCGATTTCAAACTTGTACAGATCTTTGGAGTCTCGCCATTTGCAGGCTACCATTCCATCACATCGATTTGAGCTTTTATCCAATTATTTGCACTCTTATTTGTTTCAACTCAACAAATGTTTTGCATGTTTTAATTGAAAAGTATCATTGTTTTCAAAATAAACAATTTTTCCAAAATTGTTCTTAAACAAAGTGAACATTCACAATGATGGAAGGATACTTAGGGGACCCGCAGTGCTCTCCCAAGGGTGGTATGATTACCAACAGGTAAGACATTTGTTCGTATCTGGAGCATAACTGTATCTCTTTCCTGTAGAACCTCTTATGGTTTTTCTTCAGCGAGGTTGCTCAATGCAGTGTTGGTTGAAGTTGTTCATTTTCATGTCCCCGGCAGTGCAGATTTTTCTTCCAAATCCCTGTTAGCACCTATGGTGGGGCATCCCCAGTAGAGTGTTGTTTGAGCCCTATCGTGGGGCATCCTCAGCAAGGTTGCTGGTGGAACATTTTCATGGGGCAGTTCTCAAGCAGAAGGTGTATTGAAGACTTCAACTTTCGTCTCTCCAGCAGAGCAGTCTTCACCTCACCCTGGCGCGGGTGTGTTTCTGTTAAGATCCGGTATTTGATGGATTAACATCCCAGTACTCCGCCATTTTACCGGATAGATCCTCTGCGGAGTTGTTGGCATGATGAGTGTTGTCAATGCCTATCTATTCTCACCAGAGATCTGGTTGATTCCTGGATATCTCTGTTCTCCAGCAAGAGTGAGAAGTCGGTGCTTTCTCTGCAGAATTTTCCTCAAGCAGATTTCTTCAAGCAGAGTCTCCCCATAGAGTTGGAGTATCTGATCAGTTCGGCTCCCTAGCCGGAGTTCATTTTGCATGTTGCATGTAGTGATCATTGCATCCTCAAAATCGCGTAGCATTTCCATTCCATATGGAGCATTACGCCATAGAAAAATTCAAACATATGCATTCATGTGGTTAACCCAATTAGACCGTATCCCCGCCAGAGGCAGGTTCTTGTTCGACATCTGTACAACACTTTCGCTACAGTTGCTCTCTGACGGCATTCAGGATTGTTCCCCCGGAGAGGTTTATTTTCCTCATCCGTGGTGAAAAGAAAACCTGGTTCTACCCAGTGGTCTCCTAGCAGATGTGGGTGTGTCCGATCTCTCCATGTAGAGTCTACCCCTTAAGCAGAAAGTGTCTACCATTTCCTTCTGCGCTCCCCACTG
This sequence comes from Lathyrus oleraceus, assembly GCF_024323335.1. Taxonomy (NCBI): domain Eukaryota; kingdom Viridiplantae; phylum Streptophyta; class Magnoliopsida; order Fabales; family Fabaceae; genus Lathyrus; species Lathyrus oleraceus. The sequence continues at coordinate 369,873,015 of NC_066582.1, forward strand.
AGTTAGATCCTCGTGGATGACGGTTGTTTCCGTTCTCTCCCTTCACGGGATGGGTTTTCCCTATTGAGTTCTTTCCTCATTAGGATGAGTCTTGATTCAGTTTGCCTTTTTGGATCGATCCTAAATTGGCTCCACGTTGTCTGTTTCTTGTACTTCCCTGGGGCATAAATGAATGGTTGCTCACTAACCGGCACTCTTTCATCTTATCCTCAGCGAATCTGTCTTCTACCTACAAACCGGTAGTT